>NW_028135740.1:0-274584 GCF_964662115.1 Mustela nivalis | reverse complement strand
AGGACAATTGAGACCTGTTGGTTGGCTCCAGGCCAACGATTCCGAGCAGGGTTCTAAGGATGGATGGATGGGTAGCCCACCTCGCATTCCAATTGTCTCCAAGCAACAAGACAGGTTAGATCTGCTGGATGTGGGGGAAAACGAGGAGGCTGAGTTGAAATGGACTCTCCTGTGGATGTGTCCTAATATGTTTTTGTGTCTATGGAGACCTTGGAATGAAGCGGTGGCCCTGGGGCCCTGAAGGGTTCTCCTAAACAGAGGCTTTGACACAGCTCCAACGTGCATGTTTCCCATGTGTAGATGAGATTAGTTCTGATGGGTGAGTCAAGAAACAGCCATATGCTGGTATTGAAATCCAGGCCTCTGAGGAGAGTTTCCTGGAAAACAAAGCAATGGATCTGATTAGTGCCTAGGGGCCTGTTCGTTCCTTTATACCTCTGGGGACATCAGTCTACGGGTCTGAGTGCAGGAAGGTGCTCAAATGGGCTCAGATTGCCCCCTGTTTGTCCTGGGAAGCCACAACTATTGGGATGGCCTCAGGGACTTTGGAGGTTATCCTATTAGTAGGGTTGTGGCCATTGGAATGGGCACATACAATTCCCTTGGAGAGGGCAAGTACAGTCCTCAGGTTTGGCTCCAGGGCCCTGAGCCTGTAGGGTGTGTAGGCCAGAGCTGTTTGGACAGTTGTCTGAAAACACAAACTCGGCTTATGTTTTGGGTCATAGGTATGGCAGGACTGATCTACAGACCATGAGGAGAACAATTCGGGATATGAAAAAAGGGCGAGTGTGAGGCTCTTGCTCAAGTTTTTGTCTCTGGATATCGTGTCACTCATGGTCGTGAAATTGCCGGGTGACTTCATGGGAAATGGACGAGTCTTACTCTCTGGGGGTTCGGTCCCGTCCAAAGAGTTTGCGGTCATTCTGGGGATGGAAGAAGTCCGTTTTTTTGTTGTTGTTGTCGATTTGTTTCATTTTCTTTTTCAACCTCAGATGTCCCACCAAATGAGGGATTCCAGAGTAGAGCCCTGGGGTGGGGCGACTGGACAACCAGGAATCTGGTTAAAAATTGGGGACTAGGGACATGTCAAGCCCATTATGACATCTAATGGTCCAGCCACTGAGAGGATTTACTAGAGGACAGGACTCACGCTGAGGTCACAATGCGTGTTTATGCTCTCGTCGCACTCAAGAATGGGCGGGGCCTCAGGGTGAATGCTGTTTTCTCCTACACTGAACGTTGGACAACATGCCAACCACAAGGTTTCTTGCCATGGGTCAGGAAGAGTTCTGATTTCTGCATCACAGTCACCCGTGGGCAGTGATTGGAGATAAGGTCTAGGTTCTGAAGCCTGAAAACTGAGGTAGGGAAGAGATGATGACCTAAGGCCAGGGCGGGTCTGATGTGCTCAGGGTGCGGTCAGCTGTCTGGGTGTTGGTCAGCAGGTCCGGGCTCAGGTTGTGTCAGACAGTGCATTAGTGCCCAGGTTAGACTATATAATTTGGGTACATTCGAGTGCCGTGTAGGTTTATCTTCATTTAAGCTGCCTGGTCAGCTAATTAGGCAATATATTTTTTTCTAGAGGGCAGGCAGAATGCTTCATTGTCGGTCCGGAATTGCCAAACATGAGGGCTTCGGGTCCAGGAGAGTGAGGACGGAAGTCTGAGAACACAAGCTAAACTTCGGATTCAGGGTGAGGGCACGGCAGGTACCCCCTGCAGATCTGAACCAATATCTCATGCATCTGAAGTCAGGGCAAGGATCCGACGTTGGCTCAGTTTGGAATTTCTGTGCATGACGGCCCCTTCATGAAGGGAGCGGAATCTCGAGGCCATGGAGGTTTTCCACGTTGGGAGATGTGGGATGCCCCCTTCAAGGATTCCTTCTGCGGGACAATTGAGACCTGTTGGACAGCTCCAGGACATCCCATATGGAATGACTCCAGAGCACCATTCGAGGATGGATGCCTGGGAAGTCCGCCTCACCTTCCAATTGTCTCCTAGCAACAAGACAGTTTAGATCTAATGGATCTGCGGGAGCAACCGGGGTGGCTGAGTTGAAATGCACTTTCCAGAGGATGGGTCCTAATGTGTGTTTGTGTCCATGAGGGCCTTGGAATGGGGAGGTGGCACCGGGACCCTGAAGTATCCTCTAAGCTTTGGCATAGCTCCCATGCACAAGTTTCCTTGTGGAGACGAGATTTGTTCTGATGGGTGCCTCAGGAAATCCCCTCTGCTGGTATTGGAATCCAGGCTTTTGAGGAGACATGCCTGTAAACCA
The DNA here is from genome assembly GCF_964662115.1 of Mustela nivalis. NCBI lineage: Eukaryota > Metazoa > Chordata > Mammalia > Carnivora > Mustelidae > Mustela > Mustela nivalis. The sequence goes on along the minus strand of NW_028135740.1, from coordinate 272,304 downwards.
AAGCAATGGATCCGATAATGGCCTCGGGTCCTGTCTGGTTCAATCTTCTTGGTATGAGTGGAGGTAGATGAGTGGAGGAAGATGCTCAGCTGGTATCAACCGCCCTTTTTTCTCCCGGGCGACCTTCACTATTGGGATGGCCTCAGGGACTTTGGAGGGTTCTCCTAATTTGTACGATTTTTGACAATGGAATGGGCAGAATTCCCATGGATTGGGTGGGGGCAGTCCTAAAATGTGTCTCCAGGGGCCCCAGCCTGGAGGGAGTGTGGCCCAGGACTTTGAGGACAGAAGACTGAAAACACAAACTCAGCTTAAGTTTGGGGACGTAGGTATGGCACGCCCGATCTACAAACCATGAGAAGAACTCTTCAGGATATGAAGAATGAGCGAGTCTGAGTCGCTTGCTCAGGCTTTTGTCTCGGGATTTTGTTTCAGCGATGGCCGTGGAATGTTGGGGAGGTCTCATGGGCCATGGACGAATCTTCCTCTCTGTGGATTTGGCCCGATCCCAATTGTTTTTCGTCAATCTGTGGGATGGGAGGACTCCTTTCAGGTTTGTTACCTCTGGTGTCCCACCAAAAGAGGAATTCCAAAGCAGAGCCCTGGGGAAGAGTGAAGGGACACCCCGAAATATGGTTAAAATTTGGGGACTAGGGGCATGGCAAGCCCAATATGCTGTCTCTTCATATAGGCCCTGAGAGGGCTTACCTGAGGACTGGGCTCAGGCTGAGGGTCACAATGTGTGTTTGTGACCAATGTGGCACGCAAGCATGGGCTGGGCCTCATGGGCCACGCTTGTGTCAACTACACTGAACGTTGGACAACATGCCAAGCACAAGGTTTCTTGCCATAGGGAAAGAGTTCTGATTTCTGAATCATTTTCAACCCTGGGCAGTGTTTGGAGATAAGGTCTAGGTTCTGGAGCCTGAAAACCGCAGTTGGGAAGAGATGACGACCTAAGTCCATGGCGGGTCCGATGTGCTCAGTGTGCGGCCAGCTGTCTGGCTGGGACCAGGAGGTCCAGGCTCAGGCTGGGTCAGAAGGGGAAATAGTGCCCAGGTCAGCCTATATGTTTGGGGTACAGCCGATTGGCGTGCAGGTTGATCCTCATTTGGGGTTTCGGGGTAGCCCTGAGGGCAATGTTTTACTTCTGTAGGGCAGGCAGAGTGCGGCATTGTAGTTCTGGATTGCCAAACTGGAGGGCTTGTGGGCCAGTAGTCTGAGGACGGAGTCTGAGAACCCAAGCTAGGCCTAGGTTTCTGGGTGAGGATATGGCAGGCACAATCTACAGACCTCAATAGAGATCTCGTGCATCTGAAGTCAGGGCAAGGATCAGACGATCGCTCAGGTTGGACTTTCTGCCCTGATGGCCCTTTCTTGAAGGGGGTTGGATCACGAGGACATGGGGGTTTTCCCACGATGGGAGTTGTGAGAAGCTCCAAACTGCAAAGATTCTTCTGCAGGACAATTGAGACCTGTTGGTTGGCTCCAGGCCAACGATTCCGAGCAGGGTTCTAAGGATGGATGGATGGGTAGCCCACCTCGCATTCCAATTGTCTCCAAGCAACAAGACAGGTTAGATCTGCTGGATGTGGCGGGCAACCGTGGAGGCTGAGTTGAAATGGACTCTCCTGTGGATGTGTCCTAATATGTTTTTGTGTCTATGGAGACCTTGGAATGAAGCGGTGGCCCTGGGGCCCTGAAGGGTTCTCCTAAACAGAGGCTTTGACACAGCTCCAACGTGCATGTTTCCCATGTGTAGATGAGATTTGTTCTGATGGGTGAGTCAAGAAACAGCCATATGCTGGTATTGAAATCCAGGCCTCTGAGGAGAGATGCCTGGAAACCAAAGCAATGGATCAGAATAGTGCCTAGGGGCCTGTTCGTTCCTTTTTACCTCTGGGGACATCAGTCTACGGGTCTGAATGCAGGTAGGTGCTCAGATGGGCTCAGATTGCCCCTGTTTGTCCTGGGAAGCCACAACTATTGGGATGGCCTCAGGGACTTTGGATGTTATCCTATTAGTAGGGTTGCGGCCATTGGAATGGGCACATACAATTCCCTTGGAGAGCGCAAGTACAGTCCTCAGGTTTGGCTCCAGGGCCCTGAGCCTGTAGGGTGTGTAGGCCAGAGCTGTTTGGACAGTTGTCTGAAAACACAACCTCGGCTTATGTTTTGGGTCATAGGTATGGCAGGACTGATCTACAGACCATGAGGAGAACACTTCGGGATATGAAAAAAGGGCGAGTGTGAGGCTCTTGCTCAAGTTTTTGTCTCTGGATATCGTGTCACTCATGGTCGTGAAATTGCCGGGTGACTTCATGGGAAATGGACGAGTCTTACTCTCTGGGGGTTCGGTCCCGTCCAAAGAGTTTGCGGTCATTCTGGGGATGGAAGAAGTCCGTTTTTTTGTTGTTGTTGTCGATTTGTTTCATTTTCTTTTTCAACCTCAGATGTCCCACCAAATGAGGGATTCCAGAGTAGAGCCCTGGGGTGGGGCGACTGGACAACCAGGAATCTGGTTAAAAATTGGGGACTAGGGACATGTCAAGCCCATTATGACATCTAATGGTCCAGACACTGAGAGGACTTACTAGAGGACAGGACTCACGCTGAGGTCACAATGCGTGTTTATGCTCTCGTCGCACTCAAGAATGGGCGGGGCCTCAGGGTGAATGCTGTTTTCTCCTACACTGAACGTTGGACAACATGCCAACCACAAGGTTTCTTGCCATGGGTCAGGAAGAGTTCTGATTTCTGCATCACAGTCACCTGTGGGCAGTGATTGTAGATAAGGTCTAGGTTCTGAAGCCTGAAAACTGAGGTAGGGAAGAGATGATGACCTAAGGCCAGGGCGGGTCTGATGTGCTCAGGGTGCGGTCAGCTGTCTGGGTGTTGGTCAGCAGGTCCGGGCTCAGGTTGTGTCAGACAGTGCATTAGTGCCCAGGTTAGACTATATAATTTGGGTACATTCGAGTGCCGTGTATGTTTATCTTCATTTAAGCTGCCTGGTCAGCTCATTAGGCAATATATTTTTTCTAGAGGGCAGGAAGAGTGCTTCATTGTCGGTCCGGAATTGCCAAACATGAGGCCTTCGGGGCCAGGAGAGTGAGGACGGAAGTCTGAGAACACAAGCTAGACTTCGGATTCAGGGTGAGGGCACGGCAGGTACCCCCTGCAGATATGGTTAAAAATTGGGGACTAGGGACATGTCAAGCCCATTATGACATCTTATGGTCCAGACACTGAGAGGACTTACTAGAGGACAGGACTCACGCTGAGGTCACAATGCGTGTTTATGCTCTCGTCGCACTCAAGAATGGGCGGGGCCTCAGGGTGAATGCTGTTTTCTCCTACACTGAACGTTGGACAACATGCCAACCACAAGGTTTCTTGCCATGGGTCAGGAAGAGTTCTGATTTCTGCATCACAGTCACCCGTGGGCAGTGATTGGAGATAAGGTCTAGGTTCTGAAGCCTGAAAACTGAGGTAGGGAAGAGATGATGACATAAGGCCAGGGCGGGTCTGATGTGCTCAGGGTGCGGTCAGCTGTCTGGGTGTTGGTCAGCAGGTCCGGGCTCAGGTTGTGTCAGACAGTGCATTAGTGCCCAGGTTAGACTATATAATTTGGGTACAATCGAGTGCCGTGTAGGTTTATCTTCATTTAAGCTGCCTGGTCAGCTCATTAGGCAATATATTTTTTCTAGAGGGCAGGCAGAGTGCTTCATTGTCGGTCCGGAATTGCCAAACATGAGGGCTTCGGGGCCAGGAGAGTGAGGACGGAAGTCTGAGAACACAAGCTAGACTTCGGATTCAGGGTGAGGGCACGGCAGGTACCCCCTGCAGATCTGAACCAATATCTCATGCATCTGAAGTCAGGGCGAGGATCCGACGTTGGCTCAGGTTGGAGTTTCTGTGCATGACGGCCCCTTCATGAAGGGAGCGGAATCTCGAGGCCATGGAGGTTTTCCACGTTGGGAGATGTGGGATGCCCTCTTCAAGGATTCCTTCTGCGGGACAATTGAGACCTTTCGGACAGCTCCAGGACATCCCATATGGAATGACTCCAGAGCACCGTTCGAGGATGGATGCCTGGGAAGTCTGCCTCGCCTTCCAATTGTCTCCTAGCAACAAGACAGTTTAGATCTAATGGATCTGCGGGAGCAACCGGGGTGGCTGAGTTGAAATGCACTTTCCAGAGGATGGGTCCTAATGTGTGTTTGTGTCCATGAGGGCCTTGGAATGGGGAGGTGGCACCAGGACCCTGAAGTATTCTCCTAATCTTTGGCATAGCTCCCATGCAGAAGTTTCCTTGTGGAGACGAGATTTGTTCTGATGGGTGACTCAGGAAATCCCCTCTGCTGGTATTGGAATCCAGGCTTTTGAGGAGACATGCCTATAAACCAAAGCAATGGATCCGATAATGGCCTCGGGTCCTGTCTGGTTCAATCTTCTTGGTATGAGTGGAGATAGATGAGTGGAGGTAGATGCTCAGCCGGGATCAACCGCCCTTTTTTGTCCCGGGCGAACTACACTATTGGGATGGCCTCAGGGACTTTGGAGGGTTCTCCTAATTTGTACGATTTTTGACAATGGAATGGGCAGAATTCCCATGGATTGGGTTGGGGCAGTCCTAATGTGTGGCTCCAGGGGCCCCAGCCTGGAGGGAGTGTGGCCCAGGACTTTGAGGACAGAAGACTGAAAACACAAACTCAGCTTAAGTTTGGGGACGTAGGTATGGCACGCCCGATCTACAAACCATGAGAATAACTCTTCAGGATATGAAGAATGAGCGAGTCTGAGGCGCTTGCTCAGGCTTTTGTCTCTGGATTTTGTTTCAGCGATGGCCGTGGAATGTTGGGGAGGTCTCATGGGCCATGGACGAATCTTCCTCTCTGTGGATTTGGCCCGATCCCAATAGTTTTTCGTCAATCTGTGGGATGGGAGGACTCCTTTCAGGTTTGTTACCTCAGGTGTCCCACCAAAAGAGGAATTCCAAAGCAGAGCCCTGGGGAAGAGTGAAGGGACACCCCGAACTATGGTTAAAAATTGGGGCCTAGGGGCATGGCAAGCCCAATATGCTGTCTCTTCATATAGGCCCTGAGAGGCCTTACTTGAGGACTAGGCTCAGGCTGAGGGTCACAATGTGTGTTTGTGACCAATATGGCCCGCAAGCATGGGCTGGGCCTCATGGGCCACGCTTGTTTCAACTACACTGAACGTTGCACAACATGCCAAGCACAAGGTTTATTGCCATGGGGAAAGAGTTCTGATTTCTGCATCATTTTCAACCCTGGGCAGTGGTTGGAGATAAGGTCTAGGTTCTGGAGCCTGAAAACCGCAGTTGGGAAGAGATGACGACCTAAGGCCATGGCGGGTCCGATGTGCTCAGTGTGCGGCCAGCTGTCTGGGTGGGACCAGGAGGTCCAGGCTCATGCTGGGTGAGAAGGAGAAATAGAGCCCAGGTCAGCCTATATGTTTGGGGTACAGCCGAATGGCGTGCAGGTTGATACTCATTTGGGGTTTCGGGGTAGCCCTGAGGGCAATTTTTTACTTCTGTAGGGCAGGCAGAGTGCGGCATTGTAGTTCTGGATTGCCAAACTGGAGGGCTTGTGGGCCAGTAGTCTGAGGACGGAGTCTGAGAACCCAAGCTAGGCCTAGGTTTCTGGGTGAGGATATGGCAGGCACAATCTACAGACCTAAATAGAGATCTCATGCATCTGAAGTCAGGGCAAGGATCAGACGATCGCTCAGGTTGGACTTTCTGCCCTGATGGCCCTTTCTTGAAGGGGGTTGGATCACGAGGACATGGGGGTTTTCCCACGATGGGAGTTGTGAGAAGCTCCAAACTGCAAAGATTCTTCTGCAGGACAATTGAGACCTGTTGGCTGGCTCCAGGCCAACGATTCCGAGCAGGGTTCTAAGGATGGATGGCTGGGTAGCCCACCTCGCATTCCAATTGTCTCCAAGCAACAAGACAGGTTAGATCTGCTGGATGTGGGGGGCAACCGAGGAGGCTGAGTTGAAATGGACTCTCCTGTGGATGTGTCCTAATATGTTTTTGTGTCTATGGAGACCTTGGAATGAAGCGGTGGCCCTGGGGCCCTGAAGGGTTCTCCTAAACAGAGGCTTTGACACAGCTCCAACGTGCATGTTTCCATGTGTAGATGAGATTTGTTCTGATGGGTGAGTCAAGAAACAGCCATATGCTGGTATTGAAATCCAGGCCTCTGAGGAGAGATGCCTGGAAACCAAAGCAATGGATCCGATTAGTGCCTAGGGGCCTGTTCGTTCCTTTTTACCTCTGGGGACATCAGTCTACAGGTCTGAATGCAGGTAGGTGCTCAGATGGGCTCTGTTTGTTCCTGTTTGTCCTGGGAAGCCACAACTCTTGGGATGGCCTCAGGACTTTGGAGGTTATCCTATTAGTAGGGTTGTGGCCATTGGAATGGGCACATACAATTCCCTTGGAGAGGGCAAGTACAGTCCTCAGGTTTGGCTCCAGGGCCCTGAGCCTGTAGGGTGTGTAGGCCAGAGCTGTTTGGACAGTTGTCTGAAAACACAAACTCGGCTTATGTTTTGGGTCATAGGTATGGCAGGACTTATCTACAGACCATGAGGAGAATACTTCGGGATATAAAAAAGGGCGAGTGTGAGGCTCTTGCTCAAGTTTTTGTCTCTGGATATCGTGTCACTCATGGTCGTGAATTGCCAGGTGACTTCATGGGAAATGGACGAGTCTTACTCTCTGGGGGTTCGGTCCCGTCCAAAGAGTTTGGGGTCATTCTGGGGATGGAAGAAGTCCGTTTTTTTGTTGTTGTTGTCGATTTGTTGCATTTTGTTTTTCAACCTCAGATGTCCCACCAAATGAGGGATTCCAGAGTAGAGCCCTGGGGTGTGGCGACTGGACAACCAGAAATCTGGTTAAAAATTGGGGACTAGGGACATGTCAAGCCCATTATGACATCTAATGGTCCAGCCACTGAGAGGACTTACTAGAGGACAGGACTCACGCTGAGGTCACAATGCGTGTTTATGCTCTCGTCGCACTCAAGAATGGGCGGGGCCTCAGGGTGAATGCTGTTTTCTACTACACTGAACGTTGGACAACATGCCAACCACAAGGTTTCTTGCCATGGGTCAGGAAGAGTTCTGATTTCTGCATCACAGTCACCCGTGGGCAGTGATTGGAGATAAGGTCTAGGTTCTGAAGCCTGAAAACTGAGGTAGGGAAGAGATGATGACATAAGGCCAGGGCGGGTCTGATGTGCTCAGGGTGCGGTCAGCTGTCTGGGTGTTGGTCAGCAGGTCCGGGCTCAGGTTGTGTCAGACAGTGCATTAGTGCCCAGGTTAGACTATATAATTTGGGTACAATCGAGTGCCGTGTAGGTTTATCTTCATTTAAGCTGCCTGGTCAGCTCATTAGGCAATATATTTCTTCTCTAGGGCAGGCAGAGTGCTTCATTGTCGGTCCGGAATTTCAAAACATGAGGGCTTCGGGGCCAGGAGATGAGGACGGATGTCTGAGAACACAAGCTAGACTTCGGATTCAGGGTGAGGGCACGGCAGGTACCCCCTGCAGATCTGAACCAATATCTCATGCAACTGAAGTCAGGGCGAGGATCCGACGTTGGCTCAGGTTGGAGTTTCTGTGCATGACGGCCCCTTCATGAAGGGAGCGGAATCTCGAGGCCATGGAGGTTTTCCACGTTGGGAGATGTGGGATGCCCCCTTCAAGGATTCCTTCTGCGGGACAATTGAGACCTGTCGGACAGCTCCAGGACATCCCATATGGAATGACTCCAGAGCACCGTTCCAGGATGGATGCCTGGGAAGTCTGCCTCGCCTTCCAATTGTCTCCTAGCAACAAGACAGTTTAGATCAAATGGATCTGCTGGAGCAACCGGGGTGGCTGAGTTGAAATGCACTTTCCAGAGGATGGTTCCTAACGTGTGTTTGTGTCCATGAGGGCCTTGGAATGGGGAGGTTGCACTGGGACCCTGAAGTATTCTCCTAAGCTTTGGCATAGCTCCCATGCAAAAGATTCCTTGTGGAGACGAGATTTGTTCTGATGGGTGCCTCAGGAAATCCCCTCTGCTGGTATTGGAATCCAGGCTTTTGAGGAGACATGCCTGTAAACCGAAGCAATGGATCCGATAATGGTTCGGGTCCTGTCTGGTTTAATCTTCTTGGTATGAGTGGAGGTAGATGAGTGGAGGTAGATGCTCAGCCGGTATCAACCGCCCTTTTTTGTCCCGGGCGACCTACACTATTGGGATGGCCTCAGAGTCTTTGGAGGGTTCTCCTAATTTGTACGATTTTTGACAATGGAATGGGCAGAATTCCCATGGATTGGGAGGGGGCAGTCCTAATGTGTGGCTCCAGGGGCCCCAGCCTGGAGGGAGTGTGGCCCAGGACTTTGAGGACAGAAGATTGAAAACACAAACTCAGCTTAAGTTTGGGGACGTAGGTATGGCACGCCCGATCTGCAAACCATGAGAAGAACTCTTCAGGATATGAAGAATGAACGAGTCTGAGGCGCTTGCTCAGGCTTTTGTCTCTGGATTTTGTTTCAGCGATGGCCGTGGAATGTTGGGGAGGTCTCATGGGCCATGGACGAATCTTCCTCTCTGTGGATTTGGCCCGATCCAATTGTTTTTCGTCAATCTGTGGGATGGGAGGACTCCTTTCAGGTTTGTTACCTCAGGTGTCCCACCAAAAGAGGAATTCCAAAGCAGAGCCCTGGGGAAGAGTGAAGGGACACCCCGAACTATGGTTAAAAATTGGGGCCTAGGGGCATGGCAAGCCCAATATGCTGTCTCTTCATATAGGCCCTGAGAGGCCTTACTTGAGGACTAGGCTCAGGCTGAGGGTCACAATGTGTGTTTGTGACCAATGTGGCCCGCAAACATGGGCTGGGCCTCCTGGGCCACGCTTGTTTCAACTACACTGAACGTTGGACAACATGCCAACCACAAGGTTTCTTGCCATGGGGAAAGAGTTCTGATTTCTGCATCATATTCAACCCTGGGCAGTGGTTGGAGATAAGGTCTAGGTTCTGGAGCCTGAAAACCGCAGTTGGGAAGAGATGACGACCTAAGGCCATGGCGGGTCCGATGTGCTCAGTGTGCGGCCAGCTGTCTGGGTGGTACCAGGAGGTCCAGGCTCAGGCTGGGTCAGAAGGGGAAATAGTGCCCAGGTCAGCCTATATGTTTGGGGTACAGCCGATTGGCATGCAGGTTGATCCTCATTTGGGGTTTCGGGGTAGCCCTGAGGGCAATGTTTTACTTCTGTAGGGCAGGCAGAGTGCGGCATTGTAGTTCTGGATTGCCCAACTGGAGGGCTTGTGGGCCAGTAGTCTGAGGATGGAGTCTGTGAACCCAAGCTACGCCTAGGTTTCTGGGTGAGGATATGGCAGGCACAATCTACAGACCTCAATAGAGATCTCGTGCATCTGAAGTCAGGGCAAGGATCAGACGATCGCTCAGGTTGGACTGAAAGACCCCCCTCGTCGTTAAGTAACTAACCGCTCTTTTGTTGTGTAAAAGTACCCCTCCTCCCCTTGCCATGAAAAGACCCTTCCCCCAGGGTTGAATTCAATGTAGCTGCTCTTTTGCTTTTCTGTAACCGCTTGTCTTTTAGGGCATGACACTTGACTCCTGTTTGAATTAGATACCCTCTCCTAATAGACGGGGCATGGTCACGTAGGCAAGGGGGCTGCATGGTCACGCAAGTCACGTAGGCAAGGGGGCTGCATAGTCACGTAGACAGGATGCCTTTCTGATGAAGTAATAAGATTAAACCTCCCCTCTTTGTTCCCCTTCCCGCCACTTTCTTCTCGCGCCCAGGTCACCAGAGCCAATCAACAAAACCCAAATATGCCTTTTTCAAAAGTTCAAACTGTTAACCAATCAGTTGCACCCCCCAAAAAAATTTATGTGTACCCTTCTATAAAAGACCCTGCTTCTCTCCAGTCGGGGTGCTCGGTTAGCTGGAGCTGCCGACCACCCGCCGGTACCTGCGTAACAATAAACCTCTTGCTGATTGCATCCTGTGGCAGTGTTGGATTCTTGGGTAAGGGGATCCGCGGGTCTTTCATTTGGAGGTCCCACCGAGACCATCGGATTCCTGCCCACGGATCCAACTGACTCCCACCGGGAGGTAAGCTGGCCAGCATTTAAATTTTAATAGCTGTGTGTTTTTGTCTCCTGTCTTGTGTTCTTGTTTGTCTCTAGTCTTGTGAGGCCTCTGTTTGACCTATACTGCGGGTAGCGGTATAGTGTTTGTACAACAGCGTGCGTTGTTGGATTGTATTTGTAGGCAGCTTGAGAAGGAGCTGACGAGCTCGGACTTCTCCCCTGCTGACCCTGGAGGACGCTCCAGGGTGTCGAGGGGCCCGATTTTTCGGGGCCCCTCATTTGTCCGAGGGTTATATCCGTTTGTCCGTTCCAGAGGAATCCCTCGGCCCTGGACGGAATTTGCCCACCGCAGGGAGATCTCGAGGCTCCTCTGGGCCGGTGGAAATTTTGCTTTCGGTGGTACACCGAAGCCGCGCAGCGACCTCTTTGTTGATTGTTTTGTGTGTGTTGTTGATTGTCCTTGGTGTTCTCTTTGAGTCTAAAATGGGGCAGACTCTCACAACTCCTCTGAGCCTCACTCTAGGTCACTGGAAAGATGTACGGATCCGAGCCAACAACCTATCGGTGGAAATTAAGAAAAGTAAATGGCATACTCTCTGCACCTCTGAATGGCCCACCTTCACGGTCGGATGGCCTGCAGAGGGAACTTTTAACATCAATATTATCTTACAGGTCAAAGGACGAATCTTCGACCAGAAACATCAAGACCAAGCACCTTACATTGTAGTTTGGGAAAGCCTGGTCAAAGAGCCCCCTCCGTGGGTCTCTCCCTTTGTTTCCCCTCCCTTAAGCCCTTCGGCGTCGCTTCCTACCCCCCACCCTGCTCCCTCTGCCCCATCGATCCCGGCTCCTACTGGCCCCCCCAAACCACTCATCTCTTCCAACCTATATCCAGTAGTCCCTGGGAGACCCCCCTCGCCTGCTAAACTTCCCTCACAGGACGAGGACTCCTCCCACGACTCCTCCCTGCGACGCCCCAGGCAGGTCCTCCCTCCTGAGGAATCTCCCTTGATAGACCTCCTAACCGAGGACCCTCCCCCTTATCACCCTTCCAGGCCGGCAGCAGCCGACCTTAAGGAAGAACCAAACCGCTCATCTCCTATCGCCGGCAGAATTAGAAGCCGACAAAAACCAGAGCACGGGGAGACCACTAGACTCTTTCCCTTGCGCCAGGGGAGGGAACCAGGAAACTTCCAATACTGGCCTTTCTCTGCTTCTGATCTATATAACTGGAAATCCCACAACCCTTCCTTTTCACAGGACCCAGTGGCCCTAACCGCCTTAATTGAATCTATCTTAGTTACACACCAGCCCACTTGGGACGATTGTCAGCAGCTCTTGCAGGCTCTCCTCACCACAGAGGAAAGACAAAAGGTCTTTTTAGAGGCCAGAAAGAATGTACCGGGGGAGGATGGAAGGCCCACGCAGCTCCCTAACGTAATAGATGAAGCCTTCCCCTTGACTCGCCCGGATTGGGACTTCAATACAGTTGCAGGTAGGACCCACCTACGTCTTTACCGCCAGTTACTCATAGCAGGCCTCCATAACGCAGGGCGGCGCCCTACTAATCTGGCCCAGGTAAGACAGGTGACCCAAGGTAAGGAGGAATCTCCAACCGCCTTCTTAGAGAGGCTTAAGGAAGCTTATCGCAGGTATACACCTTTTGACCCAGATAGTGACGGACAGAGAGGAAATGTCTCCATGACATTCATTTGGCAGTCGGCTCCAGATATTAGGAACAAGTTGCAGCGGTTGGAAAATCTACAAGATTTCTCTTTGCAGGATTTATTAAAGGAAGCAGAAAAGATTTTTAATAAAAGAGAAACTCAGGAAGAGAAAGAGGAACGACTTAGGAAGTTGCAGGAAGAGAAGGAAGAGAAACTAAGGAAGGAAGCTGAAGAGAGGGAAGAAAAGCGTGAGCGTAAAAGAACCAAGGAACTTAGTAAAATCTTGGCCACCGCAGTGCAAGGCAGTCAGGGCTTAGAAATAGGAAGGCCAGATAGGGAAGGAGAGATAAGGAGGCTCCGGCTAGAACGGGACCAATGTGCCTATTGCAAGGAAAGAGGACATTGGGCCAAGAACTGCCCGAGAAATCCTAAGAAGAATGCTAAGCATGTTACAAGACTTATGGCTTTAGATGAAGACTAGGGGCGTCAGGGTCAGGAGTCCCCCCCTGAACCCCGGGTAACCCTAACAGTCGGGGGGCAACCCATCACCTTCCTAGTAGATACAGGGGCTCAACACTCCGTTTTGACCAAGAACCCGGGGCCACTCAGCGACCGGATGGCCTGGGTTCAGGGAGCCACTGGAGGGAAGCAATATCGCTGGACTACGGACAGGAAAGTACACCTGGCCTCAGGTAAAGTGTCTCATTCATTTCTTCATGTCCCCGATTGCCCCTACCCACTTCTGGGAAGAGACTTATTAACCAAACTCAAAGCCCAGATCCATTTTGAACCACAAGGGGCCACCGTAACCGGCCCTAATGGGACTCCTCTACATGTCCTCACCCTACAATTGGAAGAGGAATATAGGCTACATGAGAAGCCCTCTCAACCACAGAGGGACATAGAGTCCTGGCTCATTTCGTATCCGGAGGCCTGGGCAGAAACAGGAGGAATAGGATTGGCCATCCAGCAGCCCCCCATTCACATACAATTGAAGGCAACCGCCGTCCCTGTCAATGTGAAACAGTACCCTATGTCTAATGAGGCCCAACAGGGCATCAAACCACACATACGGCGGTTACTGGACCAGGGCATTTTGGCCCCATGCCGGTCTCCCTGGAACACTCCCCTGTTGCCTGTCAAGAAACCTGGCACCAATGATTACCGGCCAGTTCAGGACCTCAGGGAGATCAATAAGAGGGTAGAAGACATCCATCCTACGGTGCCAAACCCTTACAACTTACTTAGCACCCTGCCTCCAACTCATTCATGGTATACCGTTTTGGATCTCAAGGATGCTTTCTTCTGTTTAAGACTGAGTCCACAGAGCCAGCCCCTCTTCGCCTTTGAATGGAGGGACCCAGACTTAGGAATATCAGGTCAGCTGACTTGGACTCGGCTACCGCAAGGGTTCAAAAACAGCCCAACGCTGTTCGACGAGGCTCTTCACCAGGACTTGGCTGATTTTCGGGTAAGGCACCCCTCCCTGATCCTACTTCAATATGTCGATGACATCCTGCTGGCGGCCACTAACAGAGAAGACTGCCGGACAGGTACTGGGGATCTTTTAGCAACCCTGGGCCAAATGGGATATAGGGCCTCTGCCAAGAAGGCCCAGATTTGTCAGGTTAGAGTGACCTACCTGGGCTATGAGCTATATGATGGACAACGGTGGCTAACGGCTGCAAGGAAGGAAACTATTTCTAACATTCCTGCGCCTCAAAACCATAGACAATTGCGGGAGTTCCTAGGAACAGCGGGTTTTTGCAGACTATGGATCCCGGGATTCGCAGAAATAGCGGCCCCTCTATATCCATTGACTAAACAAGATACTCCTTTTGTTTGGACTGAGGAACAGCAACAGGCGTTTGACCATATTAAACGAGCGCTTCTTAAATCTCCGGCATTAGGCCTGCCAGACATAACGAAGCCCTTCGACCTTTTTGTTGATGAAAAACAAGGCTTCGCTAAAGGGGTCTTAACCCAAAGACTCGGGCCTTGGAGACGCCCCATCGCCTATCTCTCTAAGAAATTAGACCCCGTAGCGGCTGGCTGGCCACCATGCCTAAGGATGATAGCGGCAATTGCAGTCCTTATCAAAGATGCCACCAAACTGACACTGGGGCAGTCCCTAACCATATTAGCTCCACATACAGTGGAGTCTTTGATCAGACAACCACCGGACCGGTGGCTGTCGAATGCCCGCCTGACTCATTACCAGTCCCTCCTCCTGGACACGGACCGAATCCAGTTCGGGCCTATAGTGACTCTTAACCCTGCAACTTTGCTGCCCACTCCTGGAGAGACAACACCATTGCATGATTGCCACCAGATCCTTGCTGAGACGCAAGGGACACGGCCCGACCTGACCGATCAGCCCATCAAGGACGCAGATCTGACTTGGTACACAGATGGCAGCAGCTATCTACAAGATGGGAAGCGACGGGCAGGGGCGGCCATCACGACCGACTCTCAGCTTGTGTGGGCTAGCGCTTTACCAGAAGGTACATCAGCACAACGGGCAGAGCTGATAGCTTTGACCCAGGCCCTCCAACTGGCAGAAGGTAAGAGCCTTAATGTCTATACTGACAGCAGATATGCTTTTGCCACTGCCCATATCCATGGGGAGATCTATAGAAGGAGGGGACTACTCACCTCAGATGGCAAAGAAATCAAGAATAAGGCCGAGATATTAGCCTTATTAAAAGCCTTGTTCCTTCCTAAGAAGCTAAGTATAATATACTGTCCCGGCCATCAGAAGGGGGAAACCCCTGAGGCAAGGGGAAACCGCCTGGCAGATACAATGGCTAAGCAAGCGGCCCTGGGACCCCAATTGCTAACTGTCACCATACTTGCTGAGACAGAAGACACACATAGTGCCACCACTTGGAATTATGAAGGGGCCGACTTGGCCTATGCACAACAACTGGGAGCTAGCTACAACCCGGCCCTCAATCGGTGGGAGTATAAGGGAAGGGCCATAATGCCCATAAAAATGGCAAAGGAACTAATAACTCACCTGCATCGACTAACCCACCTGAGTGCAAGCAAAATAAAGGCCCTCATGGAAAGGGCCAACTTAGAAAGCCATTTCCCCAAACGAAATTTTCTTCTTCAACAAGCAGCTGCTAATTGTAAGGCCTGTGCTCAGGTCAATCCCGGAAAGACTGTTATTGGACCAGGTGTCCGGGTACGCGGGCGGCGACCTGGCACACACTGGGAAGTTGATTTTACTGAGATTAAACCGGGCATGTATGGATATAAGTATCTCTTAGTATTTCTAGACACCTTTTCAGGATGGACGGAAGCTTTCCCCACCAAAAAGGAGACAGCCACCATGGTCGCTAAGAAGCTATTAGAGGAAATCTTCCCAAGGTATGGCATGCCTGAGGTGCTAGGGTCCGATAATGGGCCTGCCTTTGTCTCCCAGGTAAGTCAGTCGGTGGCCAAGTTACTGGGGATTGATTGGAAACTACATTGTGCTTATAGACCCCAGAGTTCAGGGCAAGTAGAAAGAATGAATAGAACCATAAAGGAGGTTTTAACCAAATTACTGCTTGAAACTGGCTCTAAAGATTGGGTATCACTCCTACCTCTAGCACTCTATCGGGCTAGGAACACCCCTGGGCCTCATGGCCTAACTCCCTTCGAGATTCTCTATGGTGCTCCACCCCCCGCTGTCACATTCTTTGCCCCCGATATCTCTGCTCATGCCCCCTCCCCCTCTATACAGGCCCACCTGCAAGCTTTGCAGCTGGTGCAGCAGGAAATCTGGAGACCCCTGGCAGCCGCCTACGAGGAGAGACTCAACGTCCCACTGCGGCCACACCCCTATAAAATAGGGGACACCGTTTGGGTTCGCAGACATCGGGCCACAAACCTTGAACCCCGTTGGAAAGGACCCCATACAGTGCTCCTGACAACACCCACAGCACTAAAGGTTGATGGGATTGCAGCCTGGATCCACGCCTCCCACGTAAAAGCCGCACACCCGGAGAAACAGGCCGAACCCCTTCGAGACTCAGAATGGACCGTCGAACGCTCCTCAAACCCACTCAAGATAAGACTTATTCGCCATTAATTTTTCTCTTTTCTTGTTCACTCCTTCCTTTCTTCCCTCTCATAAAAGGGAGCAGCCCGCATCTACCTAAGCAGTTAACCTGGCAAATTTCCTCTCAAACGGGGGAAGTTGTCTGGTCCATTACGGGCTTTCATACCCCCGGCACCTGGTGGCCTACTCTCACCCCTGATTTTTGTCAACTAGCGGCGGGATTAGATACCTGGGATATCCCAACAAGAGACCCTCGGAAATTGCAGCCCTTTATGGGGCCCAGACACCAACAAATGACTGCCCCTGGATGTAGCAGCCCCACTGCCAGATGTAGGCTGGCCCAATCCGATTTCTATGTATGCCCCAAAGATGGTAGGAGCAGGGACATGGCCTACAGATGCGGGGGATATGAAGTATACTTCTGTGACCAGTGGGCTTGCAAGACCACTGGAGATGCCTATTGGCGCCCAACCTCTTCCTGGGACTCAATAACCGTTAAAAGAAATTACACCCAGCCTGATGCCGATGGGCACACCTGTTACTACTCGAAAGGCACAAATGGGGGAAATGCTCGTTGGATACCACCCTTGTCACTGCCCCTAAAAATTAGCTTCACAGGAAAGGGCAAAAACCGACCGCTCACAGAGTGGCAACAGGGGTATACATGGGGCCTTAGATGGTATCTTTCAGGGAAAGATAGAGGTGTCATCTTCAAGATCAATCTTAAATTAGAAAATCCACGAACTCTCCCTGTAGGGCCGAATACTGTACTGGCAAGCCAAAAGCCCTCCATTCCCCGGCACCCCCCAGCTCCACCAGGTCCTGCCCGCCAACCTCCCGAACTTCCCCGTCCAACCCATGCCCCCGAAGTTCCCGCCTCCAAGCATAATTTAGAAACCTCTAAAGGGACTTTCGCACCCCCCGCACCCCCCGCAGCTAGCTCAGCCGGAAGAGCAGAGACTCCACTTGTCGGAACTGGGGACCGGCTTTTCAATTTAATTTTAGGGACGTATACGGCCCTCAATTATTCCAATCCTGAATTTACTGAAGATTGTTGGCTCTGTCTGGTTTCAAGCCCCCCCTATTACGAGGGGATAGCCATTACCGCCAACTATACCAACCACACACGCCCCCCACCTACTTGCGTCTCCCGGGAACATAAACTCACCCTGTCTGAAGTGTCTGGCCAGGGACTATGTGTAGGCACCATGCCCGCCTCCCATCAGGCACTATGTAACACTACCATCAAAAATATCTATCCTGGTAGTCATTATCTAACAGGACCAAACGGGACGTATTGGGCTTGCAACACCGGCTTAACCCCTTGTGTCTCCACCCAAATTTTAGATGTTACTGCAGATTATTGTATACTTGTGCAGCTTTGGCCTAAGGTAACTTACCACAGTTCGGAATTCGTCCTCGATTTCTTTGAGCGAAAACACATGTCTCGGTACCAGAGGGAGCCCATAACCATGACCATCGCGCTGCTGTTAGGCATCGGAGGGATAACAGCAGGTATTGGAACAGGAGCTTCCGCCTTAGTCCAAGGTAATCAACTCAGACAGTTACAAGTTGCTATGAACACTGACCTTGAGGCCATAGAAAAGTCAATCTCAGCCTTAGAAAAGTCCTTAACTTCCCTATCAGAAGTGGTATTACAGAACAGAAGAGGACTAGACCTCTTATTCTTAAAACAAGGCGGATTATGTGCGGCCTTAAAAGAAGAATGTTGTTTTTATGCCGACCATACCGGGGTGGTCAGAGAAACGATGGACAAGCTAAGGGAAAGATTGGCCCAAAGAAAAAAGGACTTTGAATCCCAACAGGGCTGGTTTGAAGGATGGTTCACACGCTCCCCTTGGTTCACCACCTTAATATCCACCCTTATGGGGCCCCTTATCATCTTATTACTGATTCTGTCAGTTGGCCCTTACATCATTAATAGACTTGTCCAATTCACCAAAGACCGCTTGTCTGTAATCCAAACTATGGTGCTAACGCAACAATACCAACTCTTAAAACAATCTGAGTCCCCATCGGGCTCAGGACAAGAACAAAACGAATGGATATAAGATTCTATCCATGGTAAAGAAAAAGGGGGGAATGAAAGACCCCCCTCGTCGTTAAGTAACTAACCGCTCTTTTGTTGTGTAAAAGTACCCCTCCTCCCCTTGCCATGAAAAGACCCTTCCCCCAGGGTTGAATTCAATGTAGCTGCTCTTTTGCTTTTCTGTAACCGCTTGGCTTTTAGGGCATGACACTTGACTCCTGTTTGAATTAGATACCCTCTCCTAATAGACGGGGCATGGTCACGTAGGCAAGGGGGCTGCATGGTCACGCAAGTCACGTAGGCAAGGGGGCTGCATAGTCACGTAGACAGGATGCCTTTCTGATGAAGTAATAAGATTAAACCTCCCCTCTTTGTTCCCCTTCCCGCCACTTTCTTCTCGCGCCCAGGTCACCAGAGCCAATCAACAAAACCCAAATATGCCTTTTTCAAAAGTTCAAACTGTTAACCAATCAGTTGCACCCCCCAAAAAAATTTATGTGTACCCTTCTATAAAAGACCCTGCTTCTCTCCGGTCGGGGTGCTCGGTTAGCTGGAGCTGCCGACCACCCGCCGGTACCTGTGTAACAATAAACCTCTTGCTGATTGCATCCTGTGGCAGTGTTGGATTCTTGGGTAAGGGGATCCGCGGGTCTTTCATTTGGAGGTCCCACCGAGACCATCGGATTCCTGCCCACGGATCCAACTGACTCCCACCGGGAGGTAAGCTGGCCAGCATTTAAATTTTAATAGCTGTGTGTTTTTGTCTCCTGTCTTGTGTTCTTGTTTGTCTCTAGTCTTGTGAGGCCTCTGTTTGACCTATACTGCGGGTAGCGGTATAGTGTTTGTACAACAGCGTGCGTTGTTGGATTGTATTTGTAGGCAGCTTGAGAAGGAGCTGACGAGCTCGGACTTCTCCCCTGCTGACCCTGGAGGACGCTCCAGGGTGTCGAGGGGCCCGATTTTTCGGGGCCCCTCATTTGTCCGAGGGTTATATCCGTTTGTCCGTTCCAGAGGAATCCCTCGGCCCTGGACGGAATTTGCCCACCGCAGGGAGATCTCGAGGCTCCTCTGGGCCGGTGGAAATTTTGCTTTCGGTGGTACACCGAAGCCGCGCAGCGACCTCTTTGTTGATTGTTTTGTGTGTGTTGTTGATTGTCCTTGGTGTTCTCTTTGAGTCTAAAATGGGGCAGACTCTCACAACTCCTCTGAGCCTCACTCTAGGTCACTGGAAAGATGTACGGATCCGAGCCAACAACCTATCGGTGGAAATTAAGAAAAGTAAATGGCATACTCTCTGCACCTCTGAATGGCCCACCTTCACGGTCGGATGGCCTGCAGAGGGAACTTTTAACATCAATATTATCTTACAGGTCAAAGGACGAATCTTCGACCAGAAACATCAAGACCAAGCACCTTACATTGTAGTTTGGGAAAGCCTGGTCAAAGAGCCCCCTCCGTGGGTCTCTCCCTTTGTTTCCCCTCCCTTAAGCCCTTCGGCGTCGCTTCCTACCCCCCACCCTGCTCCCTCTGCCCCATCGATCCCGGCTCCTACTGGCCCCCCCAAACCACTCATCTCTTCCAACCTATATCCAGTAGTCCCTGGGAGACCCCCCTCGCCTGCTAAACTTCCCTCACAGGACGAGGACTCCTCCCACGACTCCTCCCTGCGACGCCCCAGGCAGGTCCTCCCTCCTGAGGAATCTCCCTTGATAGACCTCCTAACCGAGGACCCTCCCCCTTATCACCCTTCCAGGCCGGCAGCAGCCGACCTTAAGGAAGAACCAAACCGCTCATCTCCTATCGCCGGCAGAATTAGAAGCCGACAAAAACCAGAGCACGGGGAGACCACTAGACTCTTTCCCTTGCGCCAGGGGAGGGAACCAGGAAACTTCCAATACTGGCCTTTCTCTGCTTCTGATCTATATAACTGGAAATCCCACAACCCTTCCTTTTCACAGGACCCAGTGGCCCTAACCGCCTTAATTGAATCTATCTTAGTTACACACCAGCCCACTTGGGACGATTGTCAGCAGCTCTTGCAGGCTCTCCTCACCACAGAGGAAAGACAAAAGGTCTTTTTAGAGGCCAGAAAGAATGTACCGGGGGAGGATGGAAGGCCCACGCAGCTC
The DNA here is from genome assembly GCF_964662115.1 of Mustela nivalis. NCBI lineage: Eukaryota > Metazoa > Chordata > Mammalia > Carnivora > Mustelidae > Mustela > Mustela nivalis. The sequence goes on along the minus strand of NW_028135740.1, from coordinate 252,268 downwards.
CCTAACGTAATAGATGAAGCCTTCCCCTTGACTCGCCCGGATTGGGACTTCAATACAGTTGCAGGTAGGACCCACCTACGTCTTTACCGCCAGTTACTCATAGCAGGCCTCCATAACGCAGGGCGGCGCCCTACTAATCTGGCCCAGGTAAGACAGGTGACCCAAGGTAAGGAGGAATCTCCAACCGCCTTCTTAGAGAGGCTTAAGGAAGCTTATCGCAGGTATACACCTTTTGACCCAGATAGTGACGGACAGAGAGGAAATGTCTCCATGACATTCATTTGGCAGTCGGCTCCAGATATTAGGAACAAGTTGCAGCGGTTGGAAAATCTACAAGATTTCTCTTTGCAGGATTTATTAAAGGAAGCAGAAAAGATTTTTAATAAAAGAGAAACTCAGGAAGAGAAAGAGGAACGACTTAGGAAGTTGCAGGAAGAGAAGGAAGAGAAACTAAGGAAGGAAGCTGAAGAGAGGGAAGAAAAGCGTGAGCGTAAAAGAACCAAGGAACTTAGTAAAATCTTGGCCACCGCAGTGCAAGGCAGTCAGGGCTTAGAAATAGGAAGGCCAGATAGGGAAGGAGAGATAAGGAGGCTCCGGCTAGAACGGGACCAATGTGCCTATTGCAAGGAAAGAGGACATTGGGCCAAGAACTGCCCGAGAAATCCTAAGAAGAATGCTAAGCATGTTACAAGACTTATGGCTTTAGATGAAGACTAGGGGCGTCAGGGTCAGGAGCCCCCCCCTGAACCCCGGGTAACCCTAACAGTCGGGGGGCAACCCATCACCTTCCTAGTAGATACAGGGGCTCAACACTCCGTTTTGACCAAGAACCCGGGGCCACTCAGCGACCGGATGGCCTGGGTTCAGGGAGCCACTGGAGGGAAGCAATATCGCTGGACTACGGACAGGAAAGTACACCTGGCCTCAGGTAAAGTGTCTCATTCATTTCTTCATGTCCCCGATTGCCCCTACCCACTTCTGGGAAGAGACTTATTAACCAAACTCAAAGCCCAGATCCATTTTGAACCACAAGGGGCCACCGTAACCGGCCCTAATGGGACTCCTCTACATGTCCTCACCCTACAATTGGAAGAGGAATATAGGCTACATGAGAAGCCCTCTCAACCACAGAGGGACATAGAGTCCTGGCTCATTTCGTATCCGGAGGCCTGGGCAGAAACAGGAGGAATAGGATTGGCCATCCAGCAGCCCCCCATTCACATACAATTGAAGGCAACCGCCGTCCCTGTCAATGTGAAACAGTACCCTATGTCTAATGAGGCCCAACAGGGCATCAAACCACACATACGGCGGTTACTGGACCAGGGCATTTTGGCCCCATGCCGGTCTCCCTGGAACACTCCCCTGTTGCCTGTCAAGAAACCTGGCACCAATGATTACCGGCCAGTTCAGGACCTCAGGGAGATCAATAAGAGGGTAGAAGACATCCATCCTACGGTGCCAAACCCTTACAACTTACTTAGCACCCTGCCTCCAACTCATTCATGGTATACCGTTTTGGATCTCAAGGATGCTTTCTTCTGTTTAAGACTGAGTCCACAGAGCCAGCCCCTCTTCGCCTTTGAATGGAGGGACCCAGACTTAGGAATATCAGGTCAGCTGACTTGGACTCGGCTACCGCAAGGGTTCAAAAACAGCCCAACGCTGTTCGACGAGGCTCTTCACCAGGACTTGGCTGATTTTCGGGTAAGGCACCCCTCCCTGATCCTACTTCAATATGTCGATGACATCCTGCTGGCGGCCACTAACAGAGAAGACTGCCGGACAGGTACTGGGGATCTTTTAGCAACCCTGGGCCAAATGGGATATAGGGCCTCTGCCAAGAAGGCCCAGATTTGTCAGGTTAGAGTGACCTACCTGGGCTATGAGCTATATGATGGACAACGGTGGCTAACGGCTGCAAGGAAGGAAACTATTTCTAACATTCCTGCGCCTCAAAACCATAGACAATTGCGGGAGTTCCTAGGAACAGCGGGTTTTTGCAGACTATGGATCCCGGGATTCGCAGAAATAGCGGCCCCTCTATATCCATTGACTAAACAAGATACTCCTTTTGTTTGGACTGAGGAACAGCAACAGGCGTTTGACCATATTAAACGAGCGCTTCTTAAATCTCCGGCATTAGGCCTGCCAGACATAACGAAGCCCTTCGACCTTTTTGTTGATGAAAAACAAGGCTTCGCTAAAGGGGTCTTAACCCAAAGACTCGGGCCTTGGAGACGCCCCATCGCCTATCTCTCTAAGAAATTAGACCCCGTAGCGGCTGGCTGGCCACCATGCCTAAGGATGATAGCGGCAATTGCAGTCCTTATCAAAGATGCCACCAAACTGACACTGGGGCAGTCCCTAACCATATTAGCTCCACATACAGTGGAGTCTTTGATCAGACAACCACCGGACCGGTGGCTGTCGAATGCCCGCCTGACTCATTACCAGTCCCTCCTCCTGGACACGGACCGAATCCAGTTCGGGCCTATAGTGACTCTTAACCCTGCAACTTTGCTGCCCACTCCTGGAGAGACAACACCATTGCATGATTGCCACCAGATCCTTGCTGAGACGCAAGGGACACGGCCCGACCTGACCGATCAGCCCATCAAGGACGCAGATCTGACTTGGTACACAGATGGCAGCAGCTATCTACAAGATGGGAAGCGACGGGCAGGGGCGGCCATCACGACCGACTCTCAGCTTGTGTGGGCTAGCGCTTTACCAGAAGGTACATCAGCACAACGGGCAGAGCTGATAGCTTTGACCCAGGCCCTCCAACTGGCAGAAGGTAAGAGCCTTAATGTCTATACTGACAGCAGATATGCTTTTGCCACTGCCCATATCCATGGGGAGATCTATAGAAGGAGGGGACTACTCACCTCAGATGGCAAAGAAATCAAGAATAAGGCCGAGATATTAGCCTTATTAAAAGCCTTGTTCCTTCCTAAGAAGCTAAGTATAATATACTGTCCCGGCCATCAGAAGGGGGAAACCCCTGAGGCAAGGGGAAACCGCCTGGCAGATACAATGGCTAAGCAAGCGGCCCTGGGACCCCAATTGCTAACTGTCACCATACTTGCTGAGACAGAAGACACACATAGTGCCACCACTTGGAATTATGAAGGGGCCGACTTGGCCTATGCACAACAACTGGGAGCTAGCTACAACCCGGCCCTCAATCGGTGGGAGTATAAGGGAAGGGCCATAATGCCCATAAAAATGGCAAAGGAACTAATAACTCACCTGCATCGACTAACCCACCTGAGTGCAAGCAAAATGAAGGCCCTCATGGAAAGGGCCAACTTAGAAAGCCATTTCCCCAAACGAAATTTTCTTCTTCAACAAGCAGCTGCTAATTGTAAGGCCTGTGCTCAGGTCAATCCCGGAAAGACTGTTATTGGACCAGGTGTCCGGGTACGCGGGCGGCGACCTGGCACACACTGGGAAGTTGATTTTACTGAGATTAAACCGGGCATGTATGGATATAAGTATCTCTTAGTATTTCTAGACACCTTTTCAGGATGGACGGAAGCTTTCCCCACCAAAAAGGAGACAGCCACCATGGTCGCTAAGAAGCTATTAGAGGAAATCTTCCCAAGGTATGGCATGCCTGAGGTGCTAGGGTCCGATAATGGGCCTGCCTTTGTCTCCCAGGTAAGTCAGTCGGTGGCCAAGTTACTGGGGATTGATTGGAAACTACATTGTGCTTATAGACCCCAGAGTTCAGGGCAAGTAGAAAGAATGAATAGAACCATAAAGGAGGTTTTAACCAAATTACTGCTTGAAACTGGCTCTAAAGATTGGGTATCACTCCTACCTCTAGCACTCTATCGGGCTAGGAACACCCCTGGGCCTCATGGCCTAACTCCCTTCGAGATTCTCTATGGTGCTCCACCCCCCGCTGTCACATTCTTTGCCCCCGATATCTCTGCTCATGCCCCCTCCCCCTCTATACAGGCCCACCTGCAAGCTTTGCAGCTGGTGCAGCAGGAAATCTGGAGAACCCTGGCAGCCGCCTACGAGGAGAGACTCAACGTCCCACTGCGGCCACACCCCTATAAAATAGGGGACACCGTTTGGGTTCGCAGACATCGGGCCACAAACCTTGAACCCCGTTGGAAAGGACCCCATACAGTGCTCCTGACAACACCCACAGCACTAAAGGTTGATGGGATTGCAGCCTGGATCCACGCCTCCCACGTAAAAGCCGCACACCCGGAGAAACAGGCCGAACCCCTTCGAGACTCAGAATGGACCGTCGAACGCTCCTCAAACCCACTCAAGATAAGACTTATTCGCCATTAATTTTTCTCTTTTCTTGTTCACTCCTTCCTTTCTTCCCTCTCATAAAAGGGAGCAGCCCGCATCTACCTAAGCAGTTAACCTGGCAAATTTCCTCTCAAACGGGGGAAGTTGTCTGGTCCATTACGGGCTTGCATACCCCCGGCACCTGGTGGCCTACTCTCACCCCTGATTTTTGTCAACTAGCGGCGGGATTAGATACCTGGGATATCCCAACAAGAGACCCTCGGAAATTGCAGCCCTTTATGGGGCCCAGACACCAACAAATGACTGCCCCTGGATGTAGCAGCCCCACTGCCAGATGTAGGCTGGCCCAATCCGATTTCTATGTATGCCCCAAAGATGGTAGGAGCAGGGACATGGCCTACAGATGCGGGGGATATGAAGTATACTTCTGTGACCAGTGGGCTTGCGAGACCACTGGAGATGCCTATTGGCGCCCAACCTCTTCCTGGGACTCAATAACCGTTAAAAGAAATTACACCCAGCCTGATGCCGATGGGCACACCTGTTACTACTCGAAAGGCACAAATGGGGGAAATGCTCGTTGGATACCACCCTTGTCACTGCCCCTAAAAATTAGCTTCACAGGAAAGGGCAAAAACCGACCGCTCACAGAGTGGCAACAGGGGTATACATGGGGCCTTAGATGGTATCTTTCAGGGAAAGATAGAGGTGTCATCTTCAAGATCAATCTTAAATTAGAAAATCCACGAACTCTCCCTGTAGGGCCGAATACTGTACTGGCAAGCCAAAAGCCCTCCATTCCCCGGCACCCCCCAGCTCCACCAGGTCCTGCCCGCCAACCTCCCGAACTTCCCCGTCCAACCCATGCCCCCGAAGTTCCCGCCTCCAAGCATAATTTAGAAACCTCTAAAGGGACTTTCGCACCCCCCGCACCCCCCGCAGCTAGCTCAGCCGGAAGAGCAGAGACTCCACTTGTCGGAACTGGGGACCGGCTTTTCAATTTAATTTTAGGGACGTATACGGCCCTCAATTATTCCAATCCTGAATTTACTGAAGATTGTTGGCTCTGTCTGGTTTCAAGCCCCCCCTATTACGAGGGGATAGCCATTACCGCCAACTATACCAACCACACACGCCCCCCACCTACTTGCGTCTCCCGGGAACATAAACTCACCCTGTCTGAAGTGTCTGGCCAGGGACTATGTGTAGGCACCGTGCCCGCCTCCCATCAGGCACTATGTAACACTACCATCAAAAATATCTATCCTGGTAGTCATTATCTAACAGGACCAAACGGGACGTATTGGGCTTGCAACACCGGCTTAACCCCTTGTGTCTCCACCCAAATTTTAGATGTTACTGCAGATTATTGTATACTTGTGCAGCTTTGGCCTAAGGTAACTTACCACAGTTCGGAATTCGTCCTCGATTTCTTTGAGCGAAAACACATGTCTCGGTACCAGAGGGAGCCCATAACCATGACCATCGCGCTGCTGTTAGGCATCGGAGGGATAACAGCAGGTATTGGAACAATAGCTTCCACCTTAGTCCAAGGTAATCAACTCAGACAGTTACAAGTTGCTATGAACACTGACCTTGAGGCCATAGAAAAGTCAATCTCAGCCTTAGAAAAGTCCTTAACTTCCCTATCAGAAGTGGTATTACAGAACAGAAGAGGACTAGACCTCTTATTCTTAAAACAAGGCGGATTATGTGCGGCCTTAAAAGAAGAATGTTGTTTTTATGCCGACCATACCGGGGTGGTCAGAGAAACGATGGACAAGCTAAGGGAAAGATTGGCCCAAAGAAAAAAGGACTTTGAATCCCAACAGGGCTGGTTTGAAGGATGGTTCACACGCTCCCCTTGGTTCACCACCTTAATATCCACCCTTATGGGGCCCCTTATCATCTTATTACTGATTCTGTCAGTTGGCCCTTACATCATTAATAGACTTGTCCAATTCACCAAAGACCGCTTGTCTGTAATCCAAACTATGGTGCTAACGCAACAATACCAACTCTTAAAACAATCTGAGTCCCCATCGGGCTCAGGACAAGAACAAAACGAATGGATATAAGATTCTATCCATGGTAAAGAAAAAGGGGGGAATGAAAGACCCCCCTCGTCGTTAAGTAACTAACCGCTCTTTTGTTGTGTAAAAGTACCCCTCCTCCCCTTGCCATGAAAAGACCCTTCCCCCAGGGTTGAATTCAATGTAGCTGCTCTTTTGCTTTTCTGTAACCGCTTGGCTTTTAGGGCATGACACTTGACTCCTGTTTGAATTAGATACCCTCTCCTAATAGACGGGGCATGGTCACGTAGGCAAGGGGGCTGCATGGTCACGCAAGTCACGTAGGCAAGGGGGCTGCATAGTCACGTAGACAGGATGCCTTTCTGATGAAGTAATAAGATTAAACCTCCCCTCTTTGTTCCCCTTCCCGCCACTTTCTTCTCGCGCCCAGGTCACCAGAGCCAATCAACAAAACCCAAATATGCCTTTTTCAAAAGTTCAAACTGTTAACCAATCAGTTGCACCCCCCAAAAAAATTTATGTGTACCCTTCTATAAAAGACCCTGCTTCTCTCCGGTCGGGGTGCTCGGTTAGCTGGAGCTGCCGACCACCCGCCGGTACCTGTGTAACAATAAACCTCTTGCTGATTGCATCCTGTGGCAGTGTTGGATTCTTGGGTAAGGGGATCCGCGGGTCTTTCATTTGGAGGTCCCACCGAGACCATCGGATTCCTGCCCACGGATCCAACTGACTCCCACCGGGAGGTAAGCTGGCCAGCATTTAAATTTTAATAGCTGTGTGTTTTTGTCTCCTGTCTTGTGTTCTTGTTTGTCTCTAGTCTTGTGAGGCCTCTGTTTGACCTATACTGCGGGTAGCGGTATAGTGTTTGTACAACAGCGTGCGTTGTTGGATTGTATTTGTAGGCAGCTTGAGAAGGAGCTGACGAGCTCGGACTTCTCCCCTGCTGACCCTGGAGGACGCTCCAGGGTGTCGAGGGGCCCGATTTTTCGGGGCCCCTCATTTGTCCGAGGGTTATATCCGTTTGTCCGTTCCAGAGGAATCCCTCGGCCCTGGACGGAATTTGCCCACCGCAGGGAGATCTCGAGGCTCCTCTGGGCCGGTGGAAATTTTGCTTTCGGTGGTACACCGAAGCCGCGCAGCGACCTCTTTGTTGATTGTTTTGTGTGTGTTGTTGATTGTCCTTGGTGTTCTCTTTGAGTCTAAAATGGGGCAGACTCTCACAACTCCTCTGAGCCTCACTCTAGGTCACTGGAAAGATGTACGGATCCGAGCCAACAACCTATCGGTGGAAATTAAGAAAAGTAAATGGCATACTCTCTGCACCTCTGAATGGCCCACCTTCACGGTCGGATGGCCTGCAGAGGGAACTTTTAACATCAATATTATCTTACAGGTCAAAGGACGAATCTTCGACCAGAAACATCAAGACCAAGCACCTTACATTGTAGTTTGGGAAAGCCTGGTCAAAGAGCCCCCTCCGTGGGTCTCTCCCTTTGTTTCCCCTCCCTTAAGCCCTTCGGCGTCGCTTCCTACCCCCCACCCTGCTCCCTCTGCCCCATCGATCCCGGCTCCTACTGGCCCCCCCAAACCACTCATCTCTTCCAACCTATATCCAGTAGTCCCTGGGAGACCCCCCTCGCCTGCTAAACTTCCCTCACAGGACGAGGACTCCTCCCACGACTCCTCCCTGCGACGCCCCAGGCAGGTCCTCCCTCCTGAGGAATCTCCCTTGATAGACCTCCTAACCGAGGACCCTCCCCCTTATCACCCTTCCAGGCCGGCAGCAGCCGACCTTAAGGAAGAACCAAACCGCTCATCTCCTATCGCCGGCAGAATTAGAAGCCGACAAAAACCAGAGCACGGGGAGACCACTAGACTCTTTCCCTTGCGCCAGGGGAGGGAACCAGGAAACTTCCAATACTGGCCTTTCTCTGCTTCTGATCTATATAACTGGAAATCCCACAACCCTTCCTTTTCACAGGACCCAGTGGCCCTAACCGCCTTAATTGAATCTATCTTAGTTACACACCAGCCCACTTGGGACGATTGTCAGCAGCTCTTGCAGGCTCTCCTCACCACAGAGGAAAGACAAAAGGTCTTTTTAGAGGCCAGAAAGAATGTACCGGGGGAGGATGGAAGGCCCACGCAGCTCCCTAACGTAATAGATGAAGCCTTCCCCTTGACTCGCCCGGATTGGGACTTCAATACAGTTGCAGGTAGGACCCACCTACGTCTTTACCGCCAGTTACTCATAGCAGGCCTCCATAACGCAGGGCGGCGCCCTACTAATCTGGCCCAGGTAAGACAGGTGACCCAAGGTAAGGAGGAATCTCCAACCGCCTTCTTAGAGAGGCTTAAGGAAGCTTATCGCAGGTATACACCTTTTGACCCAGATAGTGACGGACAGAGAGGAAATGTCTCCATGACATTCATTTGGCAGTCGGCTCCAGATATTAGGAACAAGTTGCAGCGGTTGGAAAATCTACAAGATTTCTCTTTGCAGGATTTATTAAAGGAAGCAGAAAAGATTTTTAATAAAAGAGAAACTCAGGAAGAGAAAGAGGAACGACTTAGGAAGTTGCAGGAAGAGAAGGAAGAGAAACTAAGGAAGGAAGCTGAAGAGAGGGAAGAAAAGCGTGAGCGTAAAAGAACCAAGGAACTTAGTAAAATCTTGGCCACCGCAGTGCAAGGCAGTCAGGGCTTAGAAATAGGAAGGCCAGATAGGGAAGGAGAGATAAGGAGGCTCCGGCTAGAACGGGACCAATGTGCCTATTGCAAGGAAAGAGGACATTGGGCCAAGAACTGCCCGAGAAATCCTAAGAAGAATGCTAAGCATGTTACAAGACTTATGGCTTTAGATGAAGACTAGGGGCGTCAGGGTCAGGAGCCCCCCCCTGAACCCCGGGTAACCCTAACAGTCGGGGGGCAACCCATCACCTTCCTAGTAGATACAGGGGCTCAACACTCCGTTTTGACCAAGAACCCGGGGCCACTCAGCGACCGGATGGCCTGGGTTCAGGGAGCCACTGGAGGGAAGCAATATCGCTGGACTACGGACAGGAAAGTACACCTGGCCTCAGGTAAAGTGTCTCATTCATTTCTTCATGTCCCCGATTGCCCCTACCCACTTCTGGGAAGAGACTTATTAACCAAACTCAAAGCCCAGATCCATTTTGAACCACAAGGGGCCACCGTAACCGGCCCTAATGGGACTCCTCTACATGTCCTCACCCTACAATTGGAAGAGGAATATAGGCTACATGAGAAGCCCTCTCAACCACAGAGGGACATAGAGTCCTGGCTCATTTCGTATCCGGAGGCCTGGGCAGAAACAGGAGGAATAGGATTGGCCATCCAGCAGCCCCCCATTCACATACAATTGAAGGCAACCGCCGTCCCTGTCAATGTGAAACAGTACCCTATGTCTAATGAGGCCCAACAGGGCATCAAACCACACATACGGCGGTTACTGGACCAGGGCATTTTGGCCCCATGCCGGTCTCCCTGGAACACTCCCCTGTTGCCTGTCAAGAAACCTGGCACCAATGATTACCGGCCAGTTCAGGACCTCAGGGAGATCAATAAGAGGGTAGAAGACATCCATCCTACGGTGCCAAACCCTTACAACTTACTTAGCACCCTGCCTCCAACTCATTCATGGTATACCGTTTTGGATCTCAAGGATGCTTTCTTCTGTTTAAGACTGAGTCCACAGAGCCAGCCCCTCTTCGCCTTTGAATGGAGGGACCCAGACTTAGGAATATCAGGTCAGCTGACTTGGACTCGGCTACCGCAAGGGTTCAAAAACAGCCCAACGCTGTTCGACGAGGCTCTTCACCAGGACTTGGCTGATTTTCGGGTAAGGCACCCCTCCCTGATCCTACTTCAATATGTCGATGACATCCTGCTGGCGGCCACTAACAGAGAAGACTGCCGGACAGGTACTGGGGATCTTTTAGCAACCCTGGGCCAAATGGGATATAGGGCCTCTGCCAAGAAGGCCCAGATTTGTCAGGTTAGAGTGACCTACCTGGGCTATGAGCTATATGATGGACAACGGTGGCTAACGGCTGCAAGGAAGGAAACTATTTCTAACATTCCTGCGCCTCAAAACCATAGACAATTGCGGGAGTTCCTAGGAACAGCGGGTTTTTGCAGACTATGGATCCCGGGATTCGCAGAAATAGCGGCCCCTCTATATCCATTGACTAAACAAGATACTCCTTTTGTTTGGACTGAGGAACAGCAACAGGCGTTTGACCATATTAAACGAGCGCTTCTTAAATCTCCGGCATTAGGCCTGCCAGACATAACGAAGCCCTTCGACCTTTTTGTTGATGAAAAACAAGGCTTCGCTAAAGGGGTCTTAACCCAAAGACTCGGGCCTTGGAGACGCCCCATCGCCTATCTCTCTAAGAAATTAGACCCCGTAGCGGCTGGCTGGCCACCATGCCTAAGGATGATAGCGGCAATTGCAGTCCTTATCAAAGATGCCACCAAACTGACACTGGGGCAGTCCCTAACCATATTAGCTCCACATACAGTGGAGTCTTTGATCAGACAACCACCGGACCGGTGGCTGTCGAATGCCCGCCTGACTCATTACCAGTCCCTCCTCCTGGACACGGACCGAATCCAGTTCGGGCCTATAGTGACTCTTAACCCTGCAACTTTGCTGCCCACTCCTGGAGAGACAACACCATTGCATGATTGCCACCAGATCCTTGCTGAGACGCAAGGGACACGGCCCGACCTGACCGATCAGCCCATCAAGGACGCAGATCTGACTTGGTACACAGATGGCAGCAGCTATCTACAAGATGGGAAGCGACGGGCAGGGGCGGCCATCACGACCGACTCTCAGCTTGTGTGGGCTAGCGCTTTACCAGAAGGTACATCAGCACAACGGGCAGAGCTGATAGCTTTGACCCAGGCCCTCCAACTGGCAGAAGGTAAGAGTCTTAATGTCTATACTGACAGCAGATATGCTTTTGCCACTGCCCATATCCATGGGGAGATCTATAGAAGGAGGGGACTACTCACCTCAGATGGCAAAGAAATCAAGAATAAGGCCGAGATATTAGCCTTATTAAAAGCCTTGTTCCTTCCTAAGAAGCTAAGTATAATATACTGTCCCGGCCATCAGAAGGGGGAAACCCCTGAGGCAAGGGGAAACCGCCTGGCAGATACAATGGCTAAGCAAGCGGCCCTGGGACCCCAATTGCTAACTGTCACCATACTTGCTGAGACAGAAGACACACATAGTGCCACCACTTGGAATTATGAAGGGGCCGACTTGGCCTATGCACAACAACTGGGAGCTAGCTACAACCCGGCCCTCAATCGGTGGGAGTATAAGGGAAGGGCCATAATGCCCATAAAAATGGCAAAGGAACTAATAACTCACCTGCATCGACTAACCCACCTGAGTGCAAGCAAAATGAAGGCCCTCATGGAAAGGGCCAACTTAGAAAGCCATTTCCCCAAACGAAATTTTCTTCTTCAACAAGCAGCTGCTAATTGTAAGGCCTGTGCTCAGGTCAATCCCGGAAAGACTGTTATTGGACCAGGTGTCCGGGTACGCGGGCGGCGACCTGGCACACACTGGGAAGTTGATTTTACTGAGATTAAACCGGGCATGTATGGATATAAGTATCTCTTAGTATTTCTAGACACCTTTTCAGGATGGACGGAAGCTTTCCCCACCAAAAAGGAGACAGCCACCATGGTCGCTAAGAAGCTATTAGAGGAAATCTTCCCAAGGTATGGCATGCCTGAGGTGCTAGGGTCCGATAATGGGCCTGCCTTTGTCTCCCAGGTAAGTCAGTCGGTGGCCAAGTTACTGGGGATTGATTGGAAACTACATTGTGCTTATAGACCCCAGAGTTCAGGGCAAGTAGAAAGAATGAATAGAACCATAAAGGAGGTTTTAACCAAATTACTGCTTGAAACTGGCTCTAAAGATTGGGTATCACTCCTACCTCTAGCACTCTATCGGGCTAGGAACACCCCTGGGCCTCATGGCCTAACTCCCTTCGAGATTCTCTATGGTGCTCCACCCCCCGCTGTCACATTCTTTGCCCCCGATATCTCTGCTCATGCCCCCTCCCCCTCTATACAGGCCCACCTGCAAGCTTTGCAGCTGGTGCAGCAGGAAATCTGGAGAACCCTGGCAGCCGCCTACGAGGAGAGACTCAACGTCCCACTGCGGCCACACCCCTATAAAATAGGGGACACCGTTTGGGTTCGCAGACATCGGGCCACAAACCTTGAACCCCGTTGGAAAGGACCCCATACAGTGCTCCTGACAACACCCACAGCACTAAAGGTTGATGGGATTGCAGCCTGGATCCACGCCTCCCACGTAAAAGCCGCACACCCGGAGAAACAGGCCGAACCCCTTCGAGACTCAGAATGGACCGTCGAACGCTCCTCAAACCCACTCAAGATAAGACTTATTCGCCATTAATTTTTCTCTTTTCTTGTTCACTCCTTCCTTTCTTCCCTCTCATAAAAGGGAGCAGCCCGCATCTACCTAAGCAGTTAACCTGGCAAATTTCCTCTCAAACGGGGGAAGTTGTCTGGTCCATTACGGGCTTGCATACCCCCGGCACCTGGTGGCCTACTCTCACCCCTGATTTTTGTCAACTAGCGGCGGGATTAGATACCTGGGATATCCCAACAAGAGACCCTCGGAAATTGCAGCCCTTTATGGGGCCCAGACACCAACAAATGACTGCCCCTGGATGTAGCAGCCCCACTGCCAGATGTAGGCTGGCCCAATCCGATTTCTATGTATGCCCCAAAGATGGTAGGAGCAGGGACATGGCCTACAGATGCGGGGGATATGAAGTATACTTCTGTGACCAGTGGGCTTGCGAGACCACTGGAGATGCCTATTGGCGCCCAACCTCTTCCTGGGACTCAATAACCGTTAAAAGAAATTACACCCAGCCTGATGCCGATGGGCACACCTGTTACTACTCGAAAGGCACAAATGGGGGAAATGCTCGTTGGATACCACCCTTGTCACTGCCCCTAAAAATTAGCTTCACAGGAAAGGGCAAAAACCGACCGCTCACAGAGTGGCAACAGGGGTATACATGGGGCCTTAGATGGTATCTTTCAGGGAAAGATAGAGGTGTCATCTTCAAGATCAATCTTAAATTAGAAAATCCACGAACTCTCCCTGTAGGGCCGAATACTGTACTGGCAAGCCAAAAGCCCTCCATTCCCCGGCACCCCCCAGCTCCACCAGGTCCTGCCCGCCAACCTCCCGAACTTCCCCGTCCAACCCATGCCCCCGAAGTTCCCGCCTCCAAGCATAATTTAGAAACCTCTAAAGGGACTTTCGCACCCCCCGCACCCCCCGCAGCTAGCTCAGCCGGAAGAGCAGAGACTCCACTTGTCGGAACTGGGGACCGGCTTTTCAATTTAATTTTAGGGACGTATACGGCCCTCAATTATTCCAATCCTGAATTTACTGAAGATTGTTGGCTCTGTCTGGTTTCAAGCCCCCCCTATTACGAGGGGATAGCCATTACCGCCAACTATACCAACCACACACGCCCCCCACCTACTTGCGTCTCCCGGGAACATAAACTCACCCTGTCTGAAGTGTCTGGCCAGGGACTATGTGTAGGCACCGTGCCCGCCTCCCATCAGGCACTATGTAACACTACCATCAAAAATATCTATCCTGGTAGTCATTATCTAACAGGACCAAACGGGACGTATTGGGCTTGCAACACCGGCTTAACCCCTTGTGTCTCCACCCAAATTTTAGATGTTACTGCAGATTATTGTATACTTGTGCAGCTTTGGCCTAAGGTAACTTACCACAGTTCGGAATTCGTCCTCGATTTCTTTGAGCGAAAACACATGTCTCGGTACCAGAGGGAGCCCATAACCATGACCATCGCGCTGCTGTTAGGCATCGGAGGGATAACAGCAGGTATTGGAACAGGAGCTTCCACCTTAGTCCAAGGTAATCAACTCAGACAGTTACAAGTTGCTATGAACACTGACCTTGAGGCCATAGAAAAGTCAATCTCAGCCTTAGAAAAGTCCTTAACTTCCCTATCAGAAGTGGTATTACAGAACAGAAGAGGACTAGACCTCTTATTCTTAAAACAAGGCGGATTATGTGCGGCCTTAAAAGAAGAATGTTGTTTTTATGCCGACCATACCGGGGTGGTCAGAGAAACGATGGACAAGCTAAGGGAAAGATTGGCCCAAAGAAAAAAGGACTTTGAATCCCAACAGGGCTGGTTTGAAGGATGGTTCACACGCTCCCCTTGGTTCACCACCTTAATATCCACCCTTATGGGGCCCCTTATCATCTTATTACTGATTCTGTCAGTTGGCCCTTACATCATTAATAGACTTGTCCAATTCACCAAAGACCGCTTGTCTGTAATCCAAACTATGGTGCTAACGCAACAATACCAACTCTTAAAACAATCTGAGTCCCCATCGGGCTCAGGACAAGAACAAAACGAATGGATATAAGATTCTATCCATGGTAAAGAAAAAGGGGGGAATGAAAGACCCCCCTCGTCGTTAAGTAACTAACCGCTCTTTTGTTGTGTAAAAGTACCCCTCCTCCCCTTGCCATGAAAAGACCCTTCCCCCAGGGTTGAATTCAATGTAGCTGCTCTTTTGCTTTTCTGTAACCGCTTGGCTTTTAGGGCATGACACTTGACTCCTGTTTGAATTAGATACCCTCTCCTAATAGACGGGGCATGGTCACGTAGGCAAGGGGGCTGCATGGTCACGCAAGTCACGTAGGCAAGGGGGCTGCATAGTCACGTAGACAGGATGCCTTTCTGATGAAGTAATAAGATTAAACCTCCCCTCTTTGTTCCCCTTCCCGCCACTTTCTTCTCGCGCCCAGGTCACCAGAGCCAATCAACAAAACCCAAATATGCCTTTTTCAAAAGTTCAAACTGTTAACCAATCAGTTGCACCCCCCAAAAAAATTTATGTGTACCCTTCTATAAAAGACCCTGCTTCTCTCCGGTCGGGGTGCTCGGTTAGCTGGAGCTGCCGACCACCCGCCGGTACCTGCGTAACAATAAACCTCTTGCTGATTGCATCCTGTGGCAGTGTTGGATTCTTGGGTAAGGGGATCCGCGGGTCTTTCATTTGGAGGTCCCACCGAGACCATCGGATTCCTGCCCACGGATCCAACTGACTCCCACCGGGAGGTAAGCTGGCCAGCATTTAAATTTTAATAGCTGTGTGTTTTTGTCTCCTGTCTTGTGTTCTTGTTTGTCTCTAGTCTTGTGAGGCCTCTGTTTGACCTATACTGCGGGTAGCGGTATAGTGTTTGTACAACAGCGTGCGTTGTTGGATTGTATTTGTAGGCAGCTTGAGAAGGAGCTGACGAGCTCGGACTTCTCCCCTGCTGACCCTGGAGGACGCTCCAGGGTGTCGAGGGGCCCGATTTTTCGGGGCCCCTCATTTGTCCGAGGGTTATATCCGTTTGTCCGTTCCAGAGGAATCCCTCGGCCCTGGACGGAATTTGCCCACCGCAGGGAGATCTCGAGGCTCCTCTGGGCCGGTGGAAATTTTGCTTTCGGTGGTACACCGAAGCCGCGCAGCGACCTCTTTGTTGATTGTTTTGTGTGTGTTGTTGATTGTCCTTGGTGTTCTCTTTGAGTCTAAAATGGGGCAGACTCTCACAACTCCTCTGAGCCTCACTCTAGGTCACTGGAAAGATGTACGGATCCGAGCCAACAACCTATCGGTGGAAATTAAGAAAAGTAAATGGCATACTCTCTGCACCTCTGAATGGCCCACCTTCACGGTCGGATGGCCTGCAGAGGGAACTTTTAACATCAATATTATCTTACAGGTCAAAGGACGAATCTTCGACCAGAAACATCAAGACCAAGCACCTTACATTGTAGTTTGGGAAAGCCTGGTCAAAGAGCCCCCTCCGTGGGTCTCTCCCTTTGTTTCCCCTCCCTTAAGCCCTTCGGCGTCGCTTCCTACCCCCCACCCTGCTCCCTCTGCCCCATCGATCCCGGCTCCTACTGGCCCCCCCAAACCACTCATCTCTTCCAACCTATATCCAGTAGTCCCTGGGAGACCCCCCTCGCCTGCTAAACTTCCCTCACAGGACGAGGACTCCTCCCACGACTCCTCCCTGCGACGCCCCAGGCAGGTCCTCCCTCCTGAGGAATCTCCCTTGATAGACCTCCTAACCGAGGACCCTCCCCCTTATCACCCTTCCAGGCCGGCAGCAGCCGACCTTAAGGAAGAACCAAACCGCTCATCTCCTATCGCCGGCAGAATTAGAAGCCGACAAAAACCAGAGCACGGGGAGACCACTAGACTCTTTCCCTTGCGCCAGGGGAGGGAACCAGGAAACTTCCAATACTGGCCTTTCTCTGCTTCTGATCTATATAACTGGAAATCCCACAACCCTTCCTTTTCACAGGACCCAGTGGCCCTAACCGCCTTAATTGAATCTATCTTAGTTACACACCAGCCCACTTGGGACGATTGTCAGCAGCTCTTGCAGGCTCTCCTCACCACAGAGGAAAGACAAAAGGTCTTTTTAGAGGCCAGAAAGAATGTACCGGGGGAGGATGGAAGGCCCACGCAGCTCCCTAACGTAATAGATGAAGCCTTCCCCTTGACTCGCCCGGATTGGGACTTCAATACAGTTGCAGGTAGGACCCACCTACGTCTTTACCGCCAGTTACTCATAGCAGGCCTCCATAACGCAGGGCGGCGCCCTACTAATCTGGCCCAGGTAAGACAGGTGACCCAAGGTAAGGAGGAATCTCCAACCGCCTTCTTAGAGAGGCTTAAGGAAGCTTATCGCAGGTATACACCTTTTGACCCAGATAGTGACGGACAGAGAGGAAATGTCTCCATGACATTCATTTGGCAGTCGGCTCCAGATATTAGGAACAAGTTGCAGCGGTTGGAAAATCTACAAGATTTCTCTTTGCAGGATTTATTAAAGGAAGCAGAAAAGATTTTTAATAAAAGAGAAACTCAGGAAGAGAAAGAGGAACGACTTAGGAAGTTGCAGGAAGAGAAGGAAGAGAAACTAAGGAAGGAAGCTGAAGAGAGGGAAGAAAAGCGTGAGCGTAAAAGAACCAAGGAACTTAGTAAAATCTTGGCCACCGCAGTGCAAGGCAGTCAGGGCTTAGAAATAGGAAGGCCAGATAGGGAAGGAGAGATAAGGAGGCTCCGGCTAGAACGGGACCAATGTGCCTATTGCAAGGAAAGAGGACATTGGGCCAAGAACTGCCCGAGAAATCCTAAGAAGAATGCTAAGCATGTTACAAGACTTATGGCTTTAGATGAAGACTAGGGGCGTCAGGGTCAGGAGCCCCCCCCTGAACCCCGGGTAACCCTAACAGTCGGGGGGCAACCCATCACCTTCCTAGTAGATACAGGGGCTCAACACTCCGTTTTGACCAAGAACCCGGGGCCACTCAGCGACCGGATGGCCTGGGTTCAGGGAGCCACTGGAGGGAAGCAATATCGCTGGACTACGGACAGGAAAGTACACCTGGCCTCAGGTAAAGTGTCTCATTCATTTCTTCATGTCCCCGATTGCCCCTACCCACTTCTGGGAAGAGACTTATTAACCAAACTCAAAGCCCAGATCCATTTTGAACCACAAGGGGCCACCGTAACCGGCCCTAATGGGACTCCTCTACATGTCCTCACCCTACAATTGGAAGAGGAATATAGGCTACATGAGAAGCCCTCTCAACCACAGAGGGACATAGAGTCCTGGCTCATTTCGTATCCGGAGGCCTGGGCAGAAACAGGAGGAATAGGATTGGCCATCCAGCAGCCCCCCATTCACATACAATTGAAGGCAACCGCCGTCCCTGTCAATGTGAAACAGTACCCTATGTCTAATGAGGCCCAACAGGGCATCAAACCACACATACGGCGGTTACTGGACCAGGGCATTTTGGCCCCATGCCGGTCTCCCTGGAACACTCCCCTGTTGCCTGTCAAGAAACCTGGCACCAATGATTACCGGCCAGTTCAGGACCTCAGGGAGATCAATAAGAGGGTAGAAGACATCCATCCTACGGTGCCAAACCCTTACAACTTACTTAGCACCCTGCCTCCAACTCATTCATGGTATACCGTTTTGGATCTCAAGGATGCTTTCTTCTGTTTAAGACTGAGTCCACAGAGCCAGCCCCTCTTCGCCTTTGAATGGAGGGACCCAGACTTAGGAATATCAGGTCAGCTGACTTGGACTCGGCTACCGCAAGGGTTCAAAAACAGCCCAACGCTGTTCGACGAGGCTCTTCACCAGGACTTGGCTGATTTTCGGGTAAGGCACCCCTCCCTGATCCTACTTCAATATGTCGATGACATCCTGCTGGCGGCCACTAACAGAGAAGACTGCCGGACAGGTACTGGGGATCTTTTAGCAACCCTGGGCCAAATGGGATATAGGGCCTCTGCCAAGAAGGCCCAGATTTGTCAGGTTAGAGTGACCTACCTGGGCTATGAGCTATATGATGGACAACGGTGGCTAACGGCTGCAAGGAAGGAAACTATTTCTAACATTCCTGCGCCTCAAAACCATAGACAATTGCGGGAGTTCCTAGGAACAGCGGGTTTTTGCAGACTATGGATCCCGGGATTCGCAGAAATAGCGGCCCCTCTATATCCATTGACTAAACAAGATACTCCTTTTGTTTGGACTGAGGAACAGCAACAGGCGTTTGACCATATTAAACGAGCGCTTCTTAAATCTCCGGCATTAGGCCTGCCAGACATAACGAAGCCCTTCGACCTTTTTGTTGATGAAAAACAAGGCTTCGCTAAAGGGGTCTTAACCCAAAGACTCGGGCCTTGGAGACGCCCCATCGCCTATCTCTCTAAGAAATTAGACCCCGTAGCGGCTGGCTGGCCACCATGCCTAAGGATGATAGCGGCAATTGCAGTCCTTATCAAAGATGCCACCAAACTGACACTGGGGCAGTCCCTAACCATATTAGCTCCACATACAGTGGAGTCTTTGATCAGACAACCACCGGACCGGTGGCTGTCGAATGCCCGCCTGACTCATTACCAGTCCCTCCTCCTGGACACGGACCGAATCCAGTTCGGGCCTATAGTGACTCTTAACCCTGCAACTTTGCTGCCCACTCCTGGAGAGACAACACCATTGCATGATTGCCACCAGATCCTTGCTGAGACGCAAGGGACACGGCCCGACCTGACCGATCAGCCCATCAAGGACGCAGATCTGACTTGGTACACAGATGGCAGCAGCTATCTACAAGATGGGAAGCGACGGGCAGGGGCGGCCATCACGACCGACTCTCAGCTTGTGTGGGCTAGCGCTTTACCAGAAGGTACATCAGCACAACGGGCAGAGCTGATAGCTTTGACCCAGGCCCTCCAACTGGCAGAAGGTAAGAGCCTTAATGTCTATACTGACAGCAGATATGCTTTTGCCACTGCCCATATCCATGGGGAGATCTATAGAAGGAGGGGACTACTCACCTCAGATGGCAAAGAAATCAAGAATAAGGCCGAGATATTAGCCTTATTAAAAGCCTTGTTCCTTCCTAAGAAGCTAAGTATAATATACTGTCCCGGCCATCAGAAGGGGGAAACCCCTGAGGCAAGGGGAAACCGCCTGGCAGATACAATGGCTAAGCAAGCGGCCCTGGGACCCCAATTGCTAACTGTCACCATACTTGCTGAGACAGAAGACACACATAGTGCCACCACTTGGAATTATGAAGGGGCCGACTTGGCCTATGCACAACAACTGGGAGCTAGCTACAACCCGGCCCTCAATCGGTGGGAGTATAAGGGAAGGGCCATAATGCCCATAAAAATGGCAAAGGAACTAATAACTCACCTGCATCGACTAACCCACCTGAGTGCAAGCAAAATGAAGGCCCTCATGGAAAGGGCCAACTTAGAAAGCCATTTCCCCAAACGAAATTTTCTTCTTCAACAAGCAGCTGCTAATTGTAAGGCCTGTGCTCAGGTCAATCCCGGAAAGACTGTTATTGGACCAGGTGTCCGGGTACGCGGGCGGCGACCTGGCACACACTGGGAAGTTGATTTTACTGAGATTAAACCGGGCATGTATGGATATAAGTATCTCTTAGTATTTCTAGACACCTTTTCAGGATGGACGGAAGCTTTCCCCACCAAAAAGGAGACAGCCACCATGGTCGCTAAGAAGCTATTAGAGGAAATCTTCCCAAGGTATGGCATGCCTGAGGTGCTAGGGTCCGATAATGGGCCTGCCTTTGTCTCCCAGGTAAGTCAGTCGGTGGCCAAGTTACTGGGGATTGATTGGAAACTACATTGTGCTTATAGACCCCAGAGTTCAGGGCAAGTAGAAAGAATGAATAGAACCATAAAGGAGGTTTTAACCAAATTACTGCTTGAAACTGGCTCTAAAGATTGGGTATCACTCCTACCTCTAGCACTCTATCGGGCTAGGAACACCCCTGGGCCTCATGGCCTAACTCCCTTCGAGATTCTCTATGGTGCTCCACCCCCCGCTGTCACATTCTTTGCCCCCGATATCTCTGCTCATGCCCCCTCCCCCTCTATACAGGCCCACCTGCAAGCTTTGCAGCTGGTGCAGCAGGAAATCTGGAGACCCCTGGCAGCCGCCTACGAGGAGAGACTCAACGTCCCACTGCGGCCACACCCCTATAAAATAGGGGACACCGTTTGGGTTCGCAGACATCGGGCCACAAACCTTGAACCCCGTTGGAAAGGACCCCATACAGTGCTCCTGACAACACCCACAGCACTAAAGGTTGATGGGATTGCAGCCTGGATCCACGCCTCCCACGTAAAAGCCGCACACCCGGAGAAACAGGCCGAACCCCTTCGAGACTCAGAATGGACCGTCGAACGCTCCTCAAACCCACTCAAGATAAGACTTATTCGCCATTAATTTTTCTCTTTTCTTGTTCACTCCTTCCTTTCTTCCCTCTCATAAAAGGGAGCAGCCCGCATCTACCTAAGCAGTTAACCTGGCAAATTTCCTCTCAAACGGGGGAAGTTGTCTGGTCCATTACGGGCTTGCATACCCCCGGCACCTGGTGGCCTACTCTCACCCCTGATTTTTGTCAACTAGCGGCGGGATTAGATACCTGGGATATCCCAACAAGAGACCCTCGGAAATTGCAGCCCTTTATGGGGCCCAGACACCAACAAATGACTGCCCCTGGATGTAGCAGCCCCACTGCCAGATGTAGGCTGGCCCAATCCGATTTCTATGTATGCCCCAAAGATGGTAGGAGCAGGGACATGGCCTACAGATGCGGGGGATATGAAGTATACTTCTGTGACCAGTGGGCTTGCGAGACCACTGGAGATGCCTATTGGCGCCCAACCTCTTCCTGGGACTCAATAACCGTTAAAAGAAATTACACCCAGCCTGATGCCGATGGGCACACCTGTTACTACTCGAAAGGCACAAATGGGGGAAATGCTCGTTGGATACCACCCTTGTCACTGCCCCTAAAAATTAGCTTCACAGGAAAGGGCAAAAACCGACCGCTCACAGAGTGGCAACAGGGGTATACATGGGGCCTTAGATGGTATCTTTCAGGGAAAGATAGAGGTGTCATCTTCAAGATCAATCTTAAATTAGAAAATCCACGAACTCTCCCTGTAGGGCCGAATACTGTACTGGCAAGCCAAAAGCCCTCCATTCCCCGGCACCCCCCAGCTCCACCAGGTCCTGCCCGCCAACCTCCCGAACTTCCCCGTCCAACCCATGCCCCCGAAGTTCCCGCCTCCAAGCATAATTTAGAAACCTCTAAAGGGACTTTCGCACCCCCCGCACCCCCCGCAGCTAGCTCAGCCGGAAGAGCAGAGACTCCACTTGTCGGAACTGGGGACCGGCTTTTCAATTTAATTTTAGGGACGTATACGGCCCTCAATTATTCCAATCCTGAATTTACTGAAGATTGTTGGCTCTGTCTGGTTTCAAGCCCCCCCTATTACGAGGGGATAGCCATTACCGCCAACTATACCAACCACACACGCCCCCCACCTACTTGCGTCTCCCGGGAACATAAACTCACCCTGTCTGAAGTGTCTGGCCAGGGACTATGTGTAGGCACCGTGCCCGCCTCCCATCAGGCACTATGTAACACTACCATCAAAAATATCTATCCTGGTAGTCATTATCTAACAGGACCAAACGGGACGTATTGGGCTTGCAACACCGGCTTAACCCCTTGTGTCTCCACCCAAATTTTAGATGTTACTGCAGATTATTGTATACTTGTGCAGCTTTGGCCTAAGGTAACTTACCACAGTTCGGAATTCGTCCTCGATTTCTTTGAGCGAAAACACATGTCTCGGTACCAGAGGGAGCCCATAACCATGACCATCGCGCTGCTGTTAGGCATCGGAGGGATAACAGCAGGTATTGGAACAGGAGCTTCCGCCTTAGTCCAAGGTAATCAACTCAGACAGTTACAAGTTGCTATGAACACTGACCTTGAGGCCATAGAAAAGTCAATCTCAGCCTTAGAAAAGTCCTTAACTTCCCTATCAGAAGTGGTATTACAGAACAGAAGAGGACTAGACCTCTTATTCTTAAAACAAGGCGGATTATGTGCGGCCTTAAAAGAAGAATGTTGTTTTTATGCCGACCATACCGGGGTGGTCAGAGAAACGATGGACAAGCTAAGGGAAAGATTGGCCCAAAGAAAAAAGGACTTTGAATCCCAACAGGGCTGGTTTGAAGGATGGTTCACACGCTCCCCTTGGTTCACCACCTTAATATCCACCCTTATGGGGCCCCTTATCATCTTATTACTGATTCTGTCAGTTGGCCCTTACATCATTAATAGACTTGTCCAATTCACCAAAGACCGCTTGTCTGTAATCCAAACTATGGTGCTAACGCAACAATACCAACTCTTAAAACAATCTGAGTCCCCATCGGGCTCAGGACAAGAACAAAACGAATGGATATAAGATTCTATCCATGGTAAAGAAAAAGGGGGGAATGAAAGACCCCCCTCGTCGTTAAGTAACTAACCGCTCTTTTGTTGTGTAAAAGTACCCCTCCTCCCCTTGCCATGAAAAGACCCTTCCCCCAGGGTTGAATTCAATGTAGCTGCTCTTTTGCTTTTCTGTAACCGCTTGGCTTTTAGGGCATGACACTTGACTCCTGTTTGAATTAGATACCCTCTCCTAATAGACGGGGCATGGTCACGTAGGCAAGGGGGCTGCATGGTCACGCAAGTCACGTAGGCAAGGGGGCTGCATAGTCACGTAGACAGGATGCCTTTCTGATGAAGTAATAAGATTAAACCTCCCCTCTTTGTTCCCCTTCCCGCCACTTTCTTCTCGCGCCCAGGTCACCAGAGCCAATCAACAAAACCCAAATATGCCTTTTTCAAAAGTTCAAACTGTTAACCAATCAGTTGCACCCCCCAAAAAAATTTATGTGTACCCTTCTATAAAAGACCCTGCTTCTCTCCGGTCGGGGTGCTCGGTTAGCTGGAGCTGCCGACCACCCGCCGGTACCTGCGTAACAATAAACCTCTTGCTGATTGCATCCTGTGGAAGTGTTGGATTCTTGGGTAAGGGGATCCGCGGGTCTTTCAGGACTTTCTGCCCTATGGCCCTTTCTTGAATGGGGTTGGATCACGAGGACATGGGGGTTTTCCCACGATGGGAGTTGTGAGAAGCTCCAAACTGCAAAGATTCTTCTGCAGGACAATTGAGACCTGTTGGTTGGCTCCAGGCCAACGATTCTGAGCAGGGTTCTAAGGATGGATGGCTGGGTAGCCCACCTCGCATTCCAATTGTCTCCAAGCAACAAGACAGGTTAGATCTGCTGGATGTGGGGGGCAACCGAGGAGGCTGAGTTGAAATGGACTCTCCTGTGGATGTGTCCTAATATGTTTTTGTGTCTATGGAGACCTTGGAATGAAGCGGTGGCCCTGGGGCCCTGACGGGTTCTCCTAAACAGAGGCTTTGACACAGCTCCAAGGTGCATGTTTCCCATGTGTAGATGAGATTTGTTCTGATGGGTGAGTCAAGAAACAGCCATATGCTGGTATTGAAATCCAGGCCTCTGAGAAGAGATGCCTGGAAACCAAAGCAATGGATCCGATTAGTGCCTAGGGGCCTGTTCGTTCCTTTTTACCTCTGGGGACATCAGTCTACGGGTCTGAGTGCAGGTAGCTGCTCAGATGGGCTCAGATTGCCCCCTGTTTGTCCTGGGAAGCCACAACTCTTGGGATGGCCAAAGGACTTTGGAGGATATCCTATTAGTAGGGTTGTGGCCATTGGAATGGGTACATACAATTCCCTTGGAGAGGGCAAGTACAGTCCTCAGGTTTGGCTCCAGGGCCCTGAGCCTGTAGGGTGTGTAGGCCAGAGCTGTTTGGACAGTTGTCTGAAAACACAAACTCGGCTTATGTTTTGGTTCATAGGTATGGCAGGACTGATCTACAGACCATGAGGAGAACACTTCGGGATATGAAAAAAGGGCGAGTGTGAGGCTCTTGCTCAAGTTTATGTCTCTGGATATCGTGTCACTCATGGTCGTGAAATTGCCGGGTGACATCATGGGAAATGGACGAGTCCTACTCTCTGGGGGTTCGGTCCCGTCCAAAGAGGTTGGGGTCATTCTGGGGATGGAAGAAGTCCGTTTTTTTGTTGTTGTTGTCGATTTGTTGCATTTTGTTTTTCAACCTCAGATGTCCCACCAAATGAGGGATTCCAGAGTAGAGCCCTGGGGTGGGGCGACTGGACAACCAGAAATCTGGTTAAAAATTGGGGACTAGGGACATGTCAAGCCCATTATGACATCTAATGGTCCAGCCACTGAGAGGACTTACTAGAGGACAGGACTCACGCTGAGGTCACAATGCGTGTTTATGCTCTCATCGCACTCAAGAATGGGCGGGGCCTCAGGGTGAATACTGTTTTCTACTACACTGAACGTTGGACAACATGCCAACCACAAGGTTTCTTGCCATGGGTCAGGAAGAGTTCTCATTTCTGCATCACAGTCACCCGTGGGCAGTGATTGGAGATAAGGTCTAGGTTCTGAAGCCTGAAAACTGAGGTAGGGAAGAGATGATGACCTAAGGCCAGGGCGGGTCTGATGTGCTCAGCGTGCGGTCAGCTGTCTGGGTGTTGGTCAGCAGGTCCGGGCTCAGGTTGTGTCAGACAGTGCATTAGTGCCCAAGTTAGACTATATAATTTGGGTACATTCGAGTGCCGTGTAGGTTTATCTTCATTTAAGCTGCCTGGTCAGCTCATTAGGCAATATATTTCTTCTAGAGGGCAGGCAGAGTGCTTCATTGTCGGTCCGGAATTGCCAAACATGAGGGCTTCGGGGCCAGGAGAGTGAGGACGGAAGTCTGAGAACACAAGCTAGACTTCGGATTCAGGGTGAGGGCACGGCAGGTACCCCCTGCAGATCTGAACCAATATCTCATGCAACTGAAGTCAGGGCGAGGATCCGACGTTGGCTCAGGTTGAAGTTTCTGTGCATGACGGCCCCTTCATGAAGGGAGCGGAATCTCGAGGCCATGGAGGTTTTCCACGTTGGGAGATGTGGGATGCCCCCTTCAGAGGATTCCTTCTGCGGGACAATTGAGACCTGTTGGACAGCTCCAGGACATCCCATATGGAATGACTCCAGAGCACCGTTCCAGGATGGATGCCTGGGAAGTCTGCCTCGCCTTCCAATTGTCTCCTAGCAACAAGACAGTTTAGATCAAATGAATCTGCTGGAGCAACCGGGGTGGCTGAGTTGAAATGCACTTTCCAGAGGATGGTTCCTAACGTGTGTTTGTGTCCATGAGGGCCTTGGAATGGGGAGGTTGCACTGGGACCCTGAAGTATTCTCCTAAGCTTTGGCATAGCTCCCATGCACAAGTTTCCTTGTGGAGACGAGATTTGTTCTGATGGGTGCCTCAGGAAATCCCCTCTGCTGGTATTGGAATCCAGGCTTTTGAGGAGACATGCCTGTAAACCAAAGCAATGGATCCGATAATGGCCTCGGGTCCTGTCTGGTTCAATCTTCTTGGTATGAGTGGAGGTAGATGAGTGGAGGTAGATGCTCAGCCGGTATCAACCGCCCTTTTTTGTCCCGGGCGACCTACACTATTGGGATGGCCTCAGGGACTTTGGAGGGTTCTCCTAATTTGTACGATTTTTGACAATGGAATGGGCAGAATTCCCATGGATTGGGAGGGGGCAGTCCTAATGTGTTGCTCCAGGGGCCCCAGCCTGGAGGGAGTGTGGCCCAGGACTTTGAGGACAGAAGACTGAAAACACAAACTCAGCTTAAGTGTGGGGACGTAGGTATGGCACGCCCGATCTGCAAACCATGAGAAGAACTCTTCAGGATATGAAGAATGAACTAGTCTGAGGCGCTTGCTCAGGCTTTTGTCTCTGGATTTTGTTTCAGCGATGGCCGTGGAATGTTGGGGAGGTCTCAGGGGCCATGGACGAATCTTCCTCTCTGTGGATTTGGCCCGATCACAATTGTTTTTCGTCAATCTGTGGGATGGGAGGACTCCTTTCAGGTTTGTTACCTCAGGTGTCCCACCAAAAGAGGAATTCCAAAGCAGAGCCCTGGGGAAGAGTGAAGGGACAACCCGAACTATGGATAAAAATTGGGGCCTAGGGGATATGGCAAGCCCAATATGCTGTCAATTCATATAGGCCCTGAGAGGCCTTACCTGAGGACTGGGCTCAGGCTGAGGGTCACAATGTGTGTTTGTGACCAATGTGGCCCGCAAGCATGGGCTGGGCCTCATGGGCCACGCTTGTTTCAACTACACTGAACGTTGGACAACATGCCAACCACAAGGTTTCTTGCCATGGGGAAAGAGTTCTGATTTCTGCATCATTTTCAACCCTGGGCAGTGGTTGGAGATAAGGTCTAGGTTCTGGAGTCTAAAAAACCGCAGTTGGGAAGAGATGACGACCTAAGGCCATGGTGGGTCCGATGTGCTCAGTGTGCGGCCAGCTGTCTGGCTGGGACCAGGAGGTCTAGGATCAGGCTGGGTCACAAGGGGAAATAGTGCCCAGGTCAGCCTATATGTTTGGGGTACAGCCGAATGGCGTGCAGGTTGATCCTCATTTGGGGTTTCGGTGTAGCCCTGAGGGCAATGTTTTACTTCTGTAGGGCAAGCAGAGTGCGGCATTGTAGTTCTGGATTGCCAAACTTGAGGGCTTGTGGGCCAGTAGTCTGAGGACGGAGTCTGAGAACCCAAGCTAGGCCTAGGTTTCTGGGTGAGGATATGGCAGGCACAATCTACAGACCTTAATAGAGATCTCGTGCATCTGAAGTCAGGGCAAGGATCAGACGATCGCTCAGGTTGGACTTTCTGCCCTGATGGCCCTTTCTTGAAGGGGGTTGGATCACGAGGACATGGGGGTTTTCCCACGACAGGAGTTGTGAGAAGCTCCAAAATGCAAAGATTCTTCTGCAGGACAATTGAGAATTGTAGGATGGCTCCAGGCCAACGATTCCGAGCAGGGTTCTAAGGATGGATGGCTGGGTAGCCCACCTCGCATTCCAATTGTCTCCAAGCAACAAGACAGGTTAGATCTGCTGGATGTGGGGGGCAACCGAGGAGGCTGTGTTGAAGTGGACTCTCTTGTGGATGTGTCCTAATATGTTTTTGTGTCTATGGAGACCTTGAAATGAAGCGGAGGCCCTGGGGCCCTGAAGGGTTCTCCTAAACAAAGGCTTTGACACAGCTCCAACGTGCATGTTTCCCATGTGTAGATGAGATTTGTTCTGATGGGTGAGTCAAGAAACAGCCATATGCTGGTATTGAAATCCAGGCCTCTGAGAAGAGATGCCTGGAAACCAAAGCAATGGATCCGATTAGTGCCTAGGGGCCTGTTCGTTCCTTTTTACCTCTGGGGACATCAGTCTACGGGTCTGAGTGCAGGTAGCTGCTCAGATGGGCTCAGATTGCCCCTGTTTGTCCTGGGAAGCCACAACAATTGGGATGGCCTCAGGGATTTTGGAGGTTATCCTATTAGTAGGGTTGTGGCCATTGGGTTGGGCACATACAATTCCCTTGGAGAGGGCAAGTACAGTCCTCAGGTTTGGCTCCAGGGCCCTGAGCCTGTAGGGTGTGTAGGCCAGAGCTGTTTGGACAGTTGTCTGAAAACACAAACTCGGCTTATGTTTTGGGTCATAGGTATGGCAGGACTGATCTACAGACCATGAGGAGAACACTTCGGGATATGAAAAAAGGGCGAGTGTGAGGCTCTTGCTCAAGTTTTTGTCTCTGGATATCGTGTCACTCATGGTCGTGAAATTGCCGGGTGACTTCATGGGAAATGGACGAGTCTTACTCTCTGGGGGTTCGGTCCCGTCCAAAGAGTTTGCGGTCATTCTGGGGATGGAAGAAGTCCGTTTTTTTGTTGTTGTTGATTTGTTTCATTTTGTTTTTCAACCTCAGATGTCCCACCAAATGAGGTATTCCAAAGGAGAGCCCTGGGGTGGGGCGACTGGACAACCAGAAATCTGGTTAAAAATTGGGAACTAGGGACATGTCAAGCCCATTATGACATCTAATGGTCCAGCCAGTGAGAGGACTTACTAGAGGACAGGACTCACGCTGAGGTCACAATGCGTGTTTATGCTCTCGTCGCACTCAAGAAGGGGCGGGGCCTCAGGGTGAATGCTGGTTTCTCCTACACTGACCGTTGGACAACATGCCAACCACAAGGTTTCTTGCCATGGGTCAGGAAGAGTTCTGATTTCTGCATCACAGTCACCCGTGGGCAGTGATTGGAGATAAGGTCTAGGTTCTGAAGCCTGAAAACTGAGGTAGGGAAGAGATGATGACCTAAGGCCAGGGCGGGTCTGATGTGCTCAGGGTGCGGTCAGCTGTCTGGGTGTTGGTCAGCAGGTCCGGGCTCAGGTTGTGTCAGACAGTGCATTAGTGCCCAGGTTAGACTATATAATTTGGGTACATTCGAGTGCCGTGTAGGTTTATCTTCATTTAAGCTGCCTGGGCAGCTCATTAGGCAATATATTTTTTCTAGAGGGCAGGCAGAGTGCTTCATTGTCGGTCCGGAATTGCCAAACTTGAGGGCTTTGGGGCCAGGAGAGTGAGGACGGAAGTCTGAGAACACAAGCTAGACTTCGGATTCAGGGTGAGGGCACGGCAGGTACCCCCTGCAGATCTGAACCAATATCTCATGCATCTGAAGTCAGGGCGAGGATCCGACGTTGGCTCAGGTTGGAGTTTCTGTGCATGACGGCCTCTTCATGAAGGGAGCGGAATCTCGAGGCCATGGAGGTTTTCCTCGTTGGGAGATGTGGGATGCCCCCTTCAAGGATTCCTTCTGCGGGACAATTGAGACCTGTTGGACAGCTCCAGGACATCCCATATAGAATGACTCCAGAGCACTGTTCCAGGATGGATGCCTGGGAAGTCTGCCTCGCCTTCCAATTGTCTCCTAGCAACAAGACAGTTTAGATCTAATGGATCTGCGGGAGCAACCGGGGTGGCTGAGTTGAAATGCACTTTCCAGACGATGGGTCCTAACGTGTGTTTGTGTCCATGAGGGCCTTGGAATGGGGAGGTGGCACCGGGACCCTGAAGTATTCTCCTAAGCTTTGGCATAGCTCCCATGCACAAGTTTCCTTGTGGAGACGAGATTTGTTCTGATGGGTGCCTCAGGAAATCCCCTCTGCTGGTATTGGAACCCAGGCTTTTGAGGAGACATGCCTGTAAACCAAAGCAATGGATCCGATAATGGCCTCGGGTCCTGTCTGCTTCAATCTTCTTGGTATGAGTGGAGGTAGATGAGTGGAGGTAGATGCTCAGCCGGTATCAACCGCCCTTTTTTGTCCCGGGCGACCTACACTATTGGGATGGC
This sequence comes from Mustela nivalis, assembly GCF_964662115.1. Lineage (NCBI taxonomy): Eukaryota > Metazoa > Chordata > Mammalia > Carnivora > Mustelidae > Mustela > Mustela nivalis. Next base: position 222,071 of record NW_028135740.1, on the reverse strand, counting down.
CTCAGGGACTTTGGAGGGTTCTCCTAATTTGTACGATTTTTGCCAATGGAATGGGCAGAATTCCCATAGATTAGGTGGGGGAAGTCCTAATGTGTGGCTCCAGGGGCCCCAGCCTGGAGGGAGTGTGGCCCAGGACTTTGAGGACAGAAGACTGAAAACACAAACTCAGCTTAAGTTTGGGGACGTAGGTATGGCACGCCCGATCTACAAACCATGAGAAGAACTCTTCTGGATATGAAGAATGAGCGAGTCTGAGGCGCTTGCTCAGGCTTTTGTCTCTGGATTTTGTTTCAGCGATGGCCGTGGAATGTTGGGGAGGGCTCATGTGCCATGGACGAATCTTCCTCTCTGTGTTTTGGCCCGATCCCAATTGTTTTTCGTCAATCTGTGGGATGGGAGGAATCCTTTCAGGTTTGTTACCTCAGGTGTCCCACCAAAAGAGGAATTCCAAAGCAGAGCCCTGGGGAAGAGTGAAGGGACAACCCGAACTATGGTTAAAAATTGGGGCCTAGGGGCATGGCAAGCCCAATATGCTGTCTCTTCATATAGGCCCTGAGAGGCCTTACCTGAGGACTGGGCTCAGGCTGAGGGTCACAATGTGTGTTTGTGACCAATGTGGCCCGCAAGCATGGGCTGGGCCTCATGGGCCACGCTTGTTTCAACTACACTGAACGTTGGACAACATACCAACCACAAGGTTTCTTGCCATGGGGAAAGAGTTCTGATTTCTGCATCATTTTCAACCCTGGGCAGTGGTTGGAGATAAGGTCTAGGTTCTGGAGCCTGAAAAGCGCAGTTGGGAAGAGATGACGACCTAAGGCCATGGCGGGTCCGATGTGCTCAGTGTGTGGCCAGCTGTCTGGGTGGGACCAGGTGGTCCAGGCTCAGGCTGGGTCAGAAGGGGAAATACTGCCAGGTCAGCCTATATGTTTGGGGTACAGCCGATTGGCGTGCAGGTTGATACTCATTTGGGGTTTCGGGATAGCCCTGAGGGCAATGTTTTACTTCTGTAGGGCAGGCAGAGTGCGGCATTGTAGTTCTGGATTGCCCAACTGGAGGGCTTGTGGGCCAGTAGTCTGAGGACGGAGTCTGAGAACCCAAGCTAGGCCTAGGTTTCTGGGTGAGGATATGGCAGGCACAATCTACAGACCTCAATAGAGATCTCGTGCATCTGAAGTCAGGGCAAGGATCAGACGATCGCTCAGGTTGGACTTTCTGCCCTGATGGCCCTTTCTTGAAGGGGGTTGGATCACGAGGACATGGGGGTTTTCCCACGATGGGAGTTGTGAGAAGCTCCAAACTGCAAAGATTCTTCTGCAGGACAATTGAGACCTGTTGGTTGGCTCCAGGCCAACGATTCCGAGCAGGGTTCTAAGGATGGATGGCTGGGTAGCCCACCTCGCATTCCAATTGTCTCCAAGCAACAAGACAGGTTAGATCTGCTGGATGTGGGGGGCAACCGAGGAGGCTGAGTTGAAATGGACTCTCCTGTGGATGTGTCCTAATATGTTTTTGTGTCTATGGAGACCTTGGAATGAAGCGGTGGACCTGGGGCCCTGAAGGGTTCTCCTAAACAGAGGCTTTGACACAGCTCCAACGTGCATGTTTCCCATGTGTAGATGAGATTTGTTCTGATGGGTGAGTCAAGAAACAGCCATATGCTGGTATTGAAATCCAGGCCTCTGAGGAGAGATGCCTGGAAACCAAAGCAATGGATCCGATTAGTGCCTAGGGGCCTGTTCGTTCCTTTTTACCTCTGGGGACATCAGTCTACGGGTCTGAGTGCAGGTAGGTGCTCAGATGGGCTCAGATTGCCCCTGTTTGTCCTGGGACGCCACAACACTTGGGATGGCCTCAGGGACTTTGGAGGTTATCCTATTAGTAGGGTCGTGGCCATTGGAATGGGCACATACAATTCCCTTGGAGAGGGCAAGTACAGTCCTCAGGTTTGGCTCCAGGGCCCTGAGCCTGTAGGGTGTGTAGGCCAGAGCTGTTTGGACAGTTGTCTGAAAACACAAACTCGGCTTATGTTTTGGGTCATAGGTATGGCAGGACTGATCTACAGACCATGAGGAGAACACTTCGGGATATGAAAAAAGGGCGAGTGTGAGGCTCTTGCTCAAGTTTTTGTCTCTGGATATCGTGTCACTCATGGTCGTGAAATTGCCGGGTGACTTCATGGGAAATGGACGAGTCTTACTCTCTGGGGGTTCAGTCCCGTCCAAAGAGTTTGGGGTCATTCTGGGGATGGAAGAAGTCCGTTTTTTTTTTGTTGTTGTCGATTTGTTTCATTTTGTTTTTCAACCTCAGATGTCCCACCAAATGAGGGATTCCAGAGTAGAACCCTGGGGTGGGGCGACTGGACAACCAGAAATCTGGTTAAAAATTGGGGACTAGGGACATGTCAAGCCCATTATGACATCTTATGGTCCAGCCACTGAGAGGACTTACTAGAGGACAGGAGTCACGCTGAGGTCACAATGCGTGTTTATGCACTCGTCGCACTCAAGAATGGGCGGGGCCTCAGGGTGAATGCTGGTTTCTCCTACACTGAACGTTGGACAACATGCCAACCACAAGGTTTCTTGCCATGGGTCAGGAAGAGTTCTGATTTCTGCATCACAGTCACCCGTGGGCAGTGATTGGAGATAAGGTCTAGGTTCTGAAGCCTGAAAACTGAGGTAGTGAAGAGATGATGACCTAAGGCCATGGCGGGTCTGATGTGCTCAGGGTGTGGTCAGCTGTCTGGTGTTGGTCAGCAGGTCCGGGCTCAGGTTGTGTCAGACAGTGCATTAGTGCCCAGGTTAGACTATATAATTTGGGTACATTCGAGTGCCGTGTAGGTTTATCTTCATTTAAGCTGCCTGGGCAGCTCATTAGGCAATATATTTTTTCTAGAGGGCAGGCAGAGTGCTTCATTGTCGGTCCGGAATTGCCAAACATGAGGGCTTCGGGGCCAGGAGAGTGAGGATGGAAGTCTGAGAACACAAGCTAGACTTCGGATTCAGGGTGAGGGCACGGCAGGTACCCCCTGCAGATCTGAACCAATATCTCATGCATCTGAAGTCAGGGCGAGGATCCGACGTTGGCTCAGGTTGGAGTTTCTGTGCATGACGGCCCCTTCATGAAGGGAGCAGAATCTCGAGGCCATGGAGGTTTTCCACGTTTGTAGATGTGGGATGCCCCCTTCAAGGATTCCTTCTGCGGGACAATTGAGACCTGTTGGACAGCTCCAGGACATCCCATATGGAATGACTCCAGAGCACTGTTCCAGGATGGATGCCTGGGAAGTCCGCCTCGCCTTCCAATTGTCTCCTAGCAACAATACAGTTTAGATCTAATGGATCTGCGGGAGCAACCGGGGTGGCAGAGTTGAAATGCACTTTCCAGAGGATGGGTCCTAACGTGTGTTTGTGTCCATGAGGGCCTTGGAATGGGGAGGTGGCACCGGGACCCTGAAGTATTCTCCTAAGCTTTGGCATAGCTCCCATGCACAAGTTTCCTTGTGGAGACGAGATTTGTTCTGATGGGTGCCTCAGGAACTCACCTCTGCTGGTAATGGAATCCAGGCTTTTGAGGAGACATGCCTGTAAACCAAAGCAATGGATCCGATAATGGCCTCGGGTCCTGTCTGGTTCAATCTTCTTGATATGAGTGGAGGTAGATGAGTGGAGGTAGATGCTCAGCCGGTATCAACCGCCCTTTTTTGTCCCGGGCGACCTACACTATTGGGATGGCCTCAGGGACTTTGGAGGGTTCTCCTAATTTGTACGATTTTTGACAATGGAATGGGCAGAATTCCCATGGATTGGGTGGGGGCAGTCCTAATGTGTGGCTCCAGGGGCCCCAGCCTGGAGGGAGTGTGGCCCAGGACTTTGAGGACAGAAGACTGAAAACACAAACTCAGCTTAAGTTTGGGGACGTAGGTATGGCACGCCCGATCTACAAACCATGAGAAGAACTCTTCAGGATATGAAGAATGAGCGAGTCTGAGGCGCTTGCTCAGGCTTTTGTCTCTAGATTTTGTTTCAGCGATGGCCGTGGAATGTTGGGGAGGGCTCATGTGCCATGGACGAATCTTCCTCTCTGTGTTTTGGCCCGATCCCAATTGTTTTTCGTCAATCTGTGGGATGGGAGGACTCCTTTCAGGGTTGTTACCTCAGGTGTCCCACCAAAAGAGGAATTCCAAAGCAGAGCCCTGGGGAAGAGTGAAGGGACAACCCGAACTATGGTTAAAAATTGGGGCCTAGGGGCATGGCAAGCCCAATATGCTGTCTCTTCATATAGGCCCTGAGAGGCCTTACGTGAGGACTGGGCTCAGGCTGAGGGTCACAATGTGTGTTTGTGACCAATGTGGCCCGCAAGCATGGGCTGGGCATCATGGGCCACGCTTGTTTCAACTACACCGAACGTTGGACAACATGCCAACCACAAGGTTTCTTGCCATGGGGAAAGAGTTCTGATTTCTGCATCATTTTCAACCCTGGGCAGTGGTTGGAGATAAGGTCTAGGTTCTGGAGTCTGAAAACCGCAGTTGGGAAGAGATGACGACCTAAGGCCATGGCGGGTCCGATGTGCTCAGTGTGCGGCCAGCTGTCTGGGTGGGACCAGGAGGTCCAGGCTCAGGCTGGGTCAGAAGGGGAAATAGTGCCCAGGTCAGCCTATATGTTTGGGGTACAGCCGAATGGCGTGCAGGTTGATCCTCATTTGGGGTTTCGGGGTAGCCCTGAGGGCAATGTTTTACTTCTGTAGGGCAGGCAGAGTGCGGCATTGTAGTTCTGGATTGCCCAACTGGAGGGCTTGTGGGCCAGTAGTCTGAGGACGGAGTCTGAGAACCCAAGCTAGGCCTAGTTTTCTGGGTGAGGATATGGCAGGCACAATCTACAGACCTCAATAGAGATCTCGTGCATCTGAAGTCAGGGCAAGGATCAGACGATCGCTCAGGTTGGACTTTCTGCCCTGATGGCCCTTTCTTGAAGGGGGTTGGATCACGAGGACATGGGGGTTTTCCCACGATGGGAGTTGTGAGAAGCTCCAAACTGCAAAGATTCTTCTGCAGGACAATTGAGACCTGTTGGTTGGCTCCAGGCCAACGATTCCGAGCAGGGTTCTAAGGATGGATGGCTGGGTAGCCCACCTCGCATTCCAATTGTCTCCAAGCAACAAGACAGGTTAGATCTGCTGGATGTGGGGGGCAACCGAGGAGGCTGAGTTGAAATGGACTATCCTGTGGATGTGTCCTAATATGTTTTTGTGTCTATGGAGACCTTGGAATGAAGCGGTGGCCCTGGGGCCCTGAAGGGTTCTCCTAAACAGAGGCTTTGACACAGATCCAACGTGCATGTTTCCCATGTGTAGATGAGATTAGTTCTGATGGGTGAGTCAAGAAACAGCCATATGCTCTTATTGAAATCCAGCCTCTGAGGAGAGATGCCTGGAAACCAAAGCAATGGTTCCGATTAGTGCCTAGGGGCCTGTTCGTTCCTTTTACCTCTGGGGACATCAGTCTACGGGTCTGAGTGCAGGTAGGTGCTCAGATGGGCTCAGATTGCCCCTGTTTGTCCTGGGAAGCCATAACTCTTGGGATGGCCTCAGGGACTTTGGAGGTTATCCTATTAGTAGGCTTGTGGCCATTGGAAAGGGCACATAAAATTCCCGTGGAGAGGGCAAGTACAGTCCTCAGGTTTGGCTCCAGGGCCCTGAGCCTGTAGGGTGTGTAGGCCAGAGCTGTTTGGACAGTTGTCTGAAAACACAAACTCGGCTTATGTTTTGGGTCATAGGTATGGCAGGACTGATCTACAGACCATGAGGAGAACACTTCGGGATATGAAAAAAGGGCGAGTGTGAGGCTCTTGCTCAAGTTTTTGTCTCTGGATATCGTGTCACTCATGGTCGTGAAATTGCCGGGTGACTTCATGGGAAATGGACGAGTCTTACTCTCTGGGGGTTCGGTCCCCTCCAAAGAGTTTGCGGTCATTCTGGTGTTGGAAGAAGTCCGTTTTTTTGTTGTTGTTGTCGATTTGTTTCATTTTGTTTTTCAACCTCAGATGTCCCACCAAATGAGGGATTCCAGAGTAGAGCCCTGGGGTGGGGCGACTGGACAACCAGAAATCTGGTTAAAAATTGGCGACTAGGGACATGTCAAGCCCATTATGACATCTAATGGTCCAGCCACTGAAAGGACTTACTAGAGGACAGGACTCACGCTGAGGTCACAATGCGTGTTTATGCACTCGTCGCCCTCAAGAATGGGCGGGGCCTCAGGGTGAATGCTGGTTTCTCCTACACTGAACGTTGGACAACATGCCAACCACAAGGTTTCTTGCCATGGGTCAGGAAGAGTTCTGATTTCTGCATCACAGTAACCCGTGGGCAGTGATTGGAGATAAGGTCTAGGTTCTGACGCCTGAAAACTGAGGTAGGGAAGAGATGATGACCTAAGGCCATGGCGGGTCTGATGTTCTCAGGGTGCGGTCAGCTGTCTGGGTGTTGGTCAGCAGGTCCGGGCTCAGGTTGTGTCAGACAGTGCATTAGAGCCCAGGTTAGACTATATAATTTGGGTACATTCGAGTGCCGTGTAGGTTTATCCTCATTTAAGCTGCCTGGGGAGCTCATTAGGCAATACATTTTTTCTAGAGGGCAGGCAGAGTGCTTCATTGTCGGTCCGGAATTGCCAAACCTGAGGGCTTCGGGGCCAGGAGAGTGAGGACGGAAGTCTGAGAACACAAGCTAGTCTTCGGATTCAGGGTAAGGGCACGGCAGGTACCCCCTGCAGATCTGAACCAATATCTCATGCATCTGAAGTCAGGGCGAGGATCCGACGTTGGCTCAGGTTGGAGTTTCTGTGCATGACGGCCCCTTCATGAAGGGAGCGGAATCTCGAGGCCATGGAGGTTTTCCACGTTGGGAGATGTGGGATGCCCCCTTCAAGGATTCCTTCTGCGGGACAATTGAGACCTGTTGGACAGCTCCAGGACATCCCATATGGAATGACTCCAGAGCACTGTTCCAGGATGGATGCCTGGGAAGTCCGCCTCGCCTTCCAATTGTCTCCTAGCAACAAGACAGTTTAGATCTAATGGATCTGCGGGAGCAACCGGGGTGGCTGAGTTGAAATGCACTTTCCAGAGGATGGGTCCTAACGTGTGTTTGTGTCTATGAGGGCCTTGGAATGGGGAGGTGGCACCGGGACCCTGAAGTATTCTCCTAAGCTTTGGCATAGCTCCCATGCAAAAGATTCCTTGTGGAGACGAGATTTGTTCTGATGGGTGCCTCAAGAAATCCCCTCTGCTGGTATTGGAATCCAGGCTTTTGAGGAGACATGCCTGTAAACCAAAGCAATGGATCCGATAATGGCCTCGGGTCCTGTCTGCTTCAATCTTCTTGGTATGAGTGGAGGTAGATGAGTGGAGGTAGATGCTCAGCCGGTATCAACCGCCCTTTTTTGTCCCGGGCGACCTACACTATTGGGATGGCCTCAGGGACTTTGGAGGGTTCTCCTAATTTGTACGATTTTTGCCAATGGAATGGGCTGAATTCCCATAGATTAGGTGGGGGAAGTCCTAATGTGTGGCTCCAGGGGCCCCAGCCTGGAGGGAGTGTGGCCCAGGACTTTGAGGACAGAAGACTGAAAACACAAACTCAGCTTAAGTTTGGGGACGTAGGTATGGCACGCCCGATCTACAAACCATGAGAAGAACTCTTCAGGATATGAAGAATGAGCGAGTCTGAGGCGCTTGCTCAGGATTTTGTCTCTGGATTTTGTTTCAGCGATGGCCGTGGAATGTTGGGGAGGTCTCATGGGCCATGGACGAATCTTCCTCTCTGTGGATTTGGCCCGATCCCAATTGTTTTTCGTCAATCTGTGGGATGGGAGGACTCCTTTCAGGTTTGTTACCTCAGGTGTTCCACCAAAAGAGGAATTCCAAAGCAGAGCCCTGGGGAAGAGTGAAGAGACAACCCGAACTATGGTTAAAAATTGGGGACTAGGGGCATGGCAAGCCCAAGATGCTGTCTCTTCATATAGGCCCTGAGAGGCCTTACCTGAGGACTGGGCTCAGGCTGAGGGTCACAATGTGTGTTTGTGACCAATGTGGCCCGCAAGCATGGGCTGGGCCTCATGGACCACGCTTGTTTCAACTACACTGAACGTTGGACAACATGCCAACCACAAGGTTTCTTGCCATGGGTCAGGAAGAGTTCTCATTTCTGCATCACAGTCACCCGTGGGCAGTGATTGGAGATAAGGTCTAGGTTCTGAAGCCTGAAAACTGAGGTAGGGAAGAGATGATGACCTAAGGCCATGGCGGGTCTGATGTTCTCAGGGTGCGGTCAGCTGTCTGGGTGTTGGTCAGCAGGTCCGGGCTCAGGTTGTGTCAGACAGTGCATTAGTGCCCAGGTTAGACTATATAATTTGGGTACATTCGAGTGCCGTGTAGGTTTATCCTCATTTAAGCTGCCTGGGGAGCTCATTAGGCAATACATTTTTTCTAGAGGGCAGGCAGAGTGCTTCATTGTCGGTCCGGAATTGCCAAACCTGAGGGCTTCGGGGCCAGGAGAGTGAGGACGGAAGTCTGAGAACACAAGCCAGTCTTCGGATTCAGGGTGAGGGCACGGCAGGTACCCCCTGCAGATCTGAACCAATATCTCATGCATCTGAAGTCAGGGCGAGGTTCCGACGTTGGCTCAGGTTGGAGTTTCTGTGCATGACGGCCCCTTCATGAAGGGAGCGGAATCTCGAGGCCATGGAGGTTTTCCACGTTGGGAGATGTGGGATGCCCCCTTCAAGGATTCCTTCTGCAGGACAATTGAGACCTGTTGGACAGCTCCAGGACATCCCATATGGAATGACTCCAGAGCACTGTTCCAGGATGGATGCCTGGGAAGTCCGCCTTGCCTTCCAATTGTCTCCTAGCAACAAGACAGTTTAGATCTAATGGATCTGCGGGAGCAACCGGGGTGGCTGAGTTGAAATGCACTTTCCAGAGGATGGGTCCTAACGTGTGTTTGTGTCCATGAGGGCCTTGGAATGGGGGTGTGGCACCGGGACACTGAAGTATTCTCCTAAGCTTTGGCATAGCTCCCATGCACAAGTTTCCTTGTGGAGACGAGATTTGTTCTGATGGGTGCCTCAGGAAATCCCCTCTGCTGGTATTGGAATCCAGGCTTTTGAGGAGACATGCCTGTAAACCAAAGCAATGGATCCGATAATGGCCTCGGGTCCTGTCTGGTTCAATCTTCTTGGTATGAGTGGAGGTAGATGAGTGGAGGTAGATGCTCAGCCGGTATCAACCGCCCTTTTTTGTCCTGGGCGACCTACACTATTGGGATGGCCTCAGGGACTTTGGAGGGTTCTCCTAATTTGTACGATTTTTGACAATGGAATGGGCAGAATTCCCATGGATTGGGTGGGGGCAGTCCTAATGTGTGGCTCCATGGGCCCCAGCCTGGAGGGAGTGTGGCCCAGATCTTTGAGGACAGAAGACTGAAAACACAAACTCAGCTTAAGTTTGGGGACGTAGGTATGGCACGCCCGATCTACAAACCATGAGAAGAACTCTTCAGGATATGAAGAATGAGCGAGTCTGAGGCGCTTGCTCAGGCTTTTGTCTCTGGATTTTGTTTCAGCGATGGCCGTGGAATGTTGGGGAGGGCTCATGGGCCATGGACGAATCTTCCTCTCTGTGTTTTGGCCCGATCCCAATTGTTTTTCGTCAATCTGTGGGATGGGAGGACTCCTTTCAGGTTTGTTACCTCAGGTGTCCCACCAAAAGAGGAATTCCAAAGCAGAGCCCTGGGGAAGAGTGAAGGGACAACCCGAACTATGGTTAAAAATTGGGGCCTAGGGGCATGGCATGCCCAATATGCTGTCTCCTCATATAGGCCCTGAGAGGCCTTACCTGAGGACTGGGCTCAGGCTGAGGGTCACAATGTGTGTTTGTGACCAATGTGGCCCGCAAGCATGGGCTGGGCCTCATGGGCCACGCTTGTTTCAACTACACTGAACGTTGGACAACATGCCAACCACAAGGTTTCTTGCCATGGGGAAAGAGTTCTGATTTCTGCATCATTTTCAACCCTGGGCAGTGGTTGGAGATAAGGTCTAGGTTCTGGAGCCTGAAAACCGCAGTTGGGAAGAGATGACGACCTAAGGCCATGGCGGGTCCGATGTGCTCAGTGTGCGGCCAGCTGTCTGGGTGGGACCAGGAGGTCCAGGCTCAGGCTGGGTCAGAAGGGGAAATAGTGCCCAGGTCAGCCTATATGTTTGGGGTACAGCCGAATGGCGTGCAGGTTGATCCTCATTTGGGGTTTCGGGGTAGCCCTGAGGGCAATGTTTTACTTCTGTAGGGCAGGCAGAGTGCGGCATTGTAGTTCTGGATTGCCCAACTGGAGGGCTTGTGGGCCAGTAGTCTGAGGACGGAGTCTGAGAACCCAAGCTAGGCCTAGGTTTCTGGGTGAGGATATGGCAGGCACAATCTACAGACCTCAATAGAGATCTCGTGCATCTGAAGTCAGGGCAAGGATCAGACGATCGCTCAGGTTGGACTTTCTGCCCTGATGGCCCTTTCTTGAAGGGGGTTGGATCACGAGGACATGGGGGTTTTCCCACGATGGGAGTTGTGAGAAGCTCCAAACTGCAAAGATTCTTCTGCAGGACAATTGAGACCTGTTGGTTGGCTCCAGGCCAACGATTCCGAGCAGGGTTCTAAGGATGGATGGCTGGGTAGCCCACCTCGCATTCCAATTGTCTCCAAGCAACAAGACAGGTTAGATCTGCTGGATGTGGGGGGCAACCGAGGAGGCTGAGTTGAAATGGACTATCCTGTGGATGTGTCCTAATATGTTTTTGTGTCTATGGAGACCTTGGAATGAAGCGGTGGCCCTGGGGCCCTGAAGGGTTCTCCTAAACAGAGGCTTTGACACAGATCCAACGTGCATGTTTCCCATGTGTAGATGAGATTAGTTCTGATGGGTGAGTCAAGAAACAGCCATATGCTCTTATTGAAATCCAGCCTCTGAGGAGAGATTCCTGGAAACCAAAGCAATGGTTCCGATTAGTGCCTAGGGGCCTGTTCGTTCCTTTTACCTCTTGGGACATCAGTCTACGGGTCTGAGTGCAGGTAGGTGCTCAGATGGGCTCAGATTGCCCCTGTTTGTCCTGGGAAGCCATAACTCTTGGGATGGCCTCAGGGACTTTGGAGGTTATCCTATTAGTAGGCTTGTGGCCATTGGAAAGGGCACATAAAATTCCCGTGGAGAGGGCAAGTACAGTCCTCATGTTTGGCTCCAGGGCCCTGAGCCTGTAGGGTGTGTAGGCCAGAGCTGTTTGGACAGTTGTCTGAAAACACAAACTCGGCTTATGTTTTGGGTCATAGGTATGGCAGGACTGATCTACAGACCATGAGGAGAACACTTCGGGATATGAAAAAAGGGCGAGTGTGAGGCTCTTGCTCAAGTTTTTGTCTCTGGATATCGTGTCACTCATGGTCGTGAAATTGCCGGGTGACTTCATGGGAAATGGACGAGTCTTACTCTCTGGGGGTTCGGTCCCCTCCAAAGAGTTTGCGGTCATTCTGGTGTTGGAAGAAGTCCGTTTTTTTGTTGTTGTTGTCGATTTGTTTCATTTTGTTTTTCAACCTCAGATGTCCCACCAAATGAGGGATTCCAGAGTAGAGCCCTGGGGTGGGGCGACTGGACAACCAGAAATCTGGTTAAAAATTGGCGACTAGGGACATGTCAAGCCCATTATGACATCTAATGGTCCAGCCACTGAAAGGACTTACTAGAGGACAGGACTCACGCTGAGGTCACAATGCGTGTTTATGCACTCGTCGCACTCAAGAATGGGCGGGGCCTCAGGGTGAATGCTGGTTTCTCCTACACTGAACGTTGGACAACATGCCAACCACAAGGTTTCTTGCCATGGGTCAGGAAGAGTTCTGATTTCTGCATCACAGTAACCCGTGGGCAGTGATTGGAGATAAGGTCTAGGTTCTGACGCCTGAAAACTGAGGTAGGGAAGAGATGATGACCTAAGGCCATGGCGGGTCTGATGTTCTCAGGGTGCGGTCAGCTGTCTGGGTGTTGGTCAGCAGGTCCGGGCTCAGGTTGTGTCAGACAGTGCATTAGTGCCCAGGTTAGACTATATAATTTGGGTACATTCGAGTGCCGTGTAGGTTTATCCTCATTTAAGCTGCCTGGGGAGCTCATTAGGCAATACATTTTTTCTAGAGGGCAGGCAGAGTGCTTCATTGTCGGTCCGGAATTGCCAAACCTGAGGGCTTCGGGGCCAGGAGAGTGAGGACGGAAGTCTGAGAACACAAGCTAGTCTTCGGATTCAGGGTAAGGGCACGGCAGGTACCCCCTGCAGATCTGAACCAATATCTCATGCATCTGAAGTCAGGGCGAGGATCCGACGTTGGCTCAGGTTGGAGTTTCTGTGCATGACGGCCCCTTCATGAAGGGAGCGGAATCTCGAGGCCATGGAGGTTTTCCACGTTGGGAGATGTGGGATGCCCCCTTCAAGGATTCCTTCTGCGGGACAATTGAGACCTGTTGGACAGCTCCAGGACATCCCATATGGAATGACTCCAGAGCACTGTTCCAGGATGGATGCCTGGGAAGTCCGCCTCGCCTTCCAATTGTCTCCTAGCAACAAGACAGTTTAGATCTAATGGATCTGCGGGAGCAACCGGGGTGGCTGAGTTGAAATGCACTTTCCAGAGGATGGGTCCTAACGTGTGTTTGTGTCTATGAGGGCCTTGGAATGGGGAGGTGGCACCGGGACCCTGAAGTATTCTCCTAAGCTTTGGCATAGCTCCCATGCAAAAGATTCCTTGTGGAGACGAGATTTGTTCTGATGGGTGCCTCAAGAAATCCCCTCTGCTGGTATTGGAATCCAGGCTTTTGAGGAGAAATGCCTGTAAACCAAAGCAATGGATCCGATAATGGCCTCGGGTCCTGTCTGCTTCAATCTTCTTGGTATGAGTGGAGGTAGATGAGTGGAGGTAGATGCTCAGCAGGTATCAACCGCCCTTTTTTGTCCCGGGCGACCTACACTATTGGGATGGCCTCAGGGACTTTGGAGGGTTCTCCTAATTTGTACGATTTTTGCCAATGGAATGGGCTGAATTCCCATAGATTAGGTGGGGGAAGTCCTAATGTGTGGCTCCAGGGGCCCCAGCCTGGAGGGAGTGTGGCCCAGGACTTTGAGGACAGAAGACTGAAAACACAAACTCAGCTTAAGTTTGGGGACGTAGGTATGGCACGCCCGATCTACAAACCATGAGAAGAACTCTTCAGGATGTGAAGAATGAGCGAGTCTGAGGCGCTTGCTCAGGATTTTGTCTCTGGATTTTGTTTCAGCGATGGCCGTGGAATGTTGGGGAGGTCTCATGGGCCATGGACGAATCTTCCTCTCTGTGGATTTGGCCCGATCCCAATTGTTTTTCGTCAATCTGTGGGATGGGAGGACTCCTTTCAGGTTTGTTACCTCAGGTGTCCCACCAAAAGAGGAATTCCAAAGCAGAGCCCTGGGGAAGAGTGAAGAGACAACCCGAACTATGGTTAAAAATTGGGGACTAGGGGCATGGCAAGCCCAATAAGCTGTCTCTTCATATAGGCCCTGAGAGGCCTTACCTGAGGACTGGGCTCAGGCTGAGGGTCACAATGTGTGTTTGTGACCAATGTGGCCCGCAAGCATGGGCTGGGCCTCATGGACCACGCTTGTTTCAACTACACTGAACGTTGGACAACATGCCAACCACAAGGTTTCTTGCCATGGGTCAGGAAGAGTTCTGATTTCTGCATCACAGTCACCCGTGGGCAGTGATTGGAGATAAGGTCTAGGTTCTGAAGCCTGAAAACTGAGGTAGGGAAGAGATGATGACCTAAGGCCATGGCGGTTCTGATGTGCTCAGTGTGCGGTCAGCTGTCTGGGTGTTGGTCAGCAGGTCCGGGCTCAGGTTGTGTCAGACAGTGCATTAGTGCCCAGGTTAGACTATATAATTTGGGTACATTCGAGTGCCGTGTAGGTTTATCCTCATTTAAGCTGCCTGGGCAGCTCATTAGGCAATACATTTTTTCTAGAGGGCAGGCAGAGTGCTTCATTGTCGGTCCGGAATTGACAAACTTGAGGGCTTCGGGGCCAGGAGAGTGAGGACGGAAGTCTGAGAACACAAGCCAGTCTTCGGATTCAGGGTGAGGGCACGGCAGGTACCCCCTGCAGATCTGAACCAATATCTCATGCATCTGAAGTCAGGGCGAGGTTCCGACGTTGGCTCAGGTTGGAGTTTCTGTGCATGACGGCCCCTTCATGAAGGGAGCGGAATCTCGAGGCCATGGAGGTTTTCCACGTTGGGAGATGTGGGATGCCCCCTTCAAGGATTCCTTCTGCAGGACAATTGAGACCTGTTGGACAGCTCCAGGACATCCCATATGGAATGACTCCAGAGCACTGTTCCAGGATGGATGCCTGGGAAGTCCGCCTTGCCTTCCAATTGTCTCCTAGCAACAAGACAGTTTAGATCTAATGGATCTGCGGGAGCAACCGGGGTGGCTGAGTTGAAATGCACTTTCCAGAGGATGGGTCCTAACGTGTGTTTGTGTCCATGAGGGCCTTGGAATGGGGCTGTGGCACCGGGACACTGAAGTATTCTCCTAAGCTTTGGCATAGCTCCCATGCACAAGTTTCCTTGTGGAGACGAGATTTGTTCTGATGGGTGCCTCAGGAAATCCCCTCTGCTGGTATTGGAATCCAGGCTTTTGAGGAGACATGCCTGTAAACCAAAGCAATGGATCCGATAATGGCCTCGGGTCCTGTCTGGTTCAATCTTCTTGGTATGAGTGGAGGTAGATGAGTGGAGGTAGATGCTCAGCCGGTATCAACCGCCCTTTTTTGTCCTGGGCGACCTACACTATTGGGATGGCCTCAGGGACTTTGGAGGGTTCTCCTAATTTGTACGATTTTTGACAATGGAATGGGAAGAATTCCCATGGATTGGGTGGGGGCAGTCCTAATGTGTGGCTCCAGGGGCCCCAGCCTGGAGGGAGTGTGGCCCAGGACTTTGAGGACAGAAGACTGAAAACACAAACTCAGCTTAAGTTTGGGGACGTAGGTATGGCACGCCCGATCTACAAACCATGAGAAGAACTCTTCAGGATATGAAGAATGAGCGAGTCTGAGGCGCTTGCTCAGGCTTTTGTCTCTGGATTTTGTTTCAGCGATGGCCGTGGAATGTTGGGGAGGGCTCATGGGCCATGGACGAATCTTCCTCTCTGTGTTTTGGCCCGATCCCAATTGTTTTTCGTCAATCTGTGGGATGGGAGGACTCCTTTCAGGTTTGTTACCTCAGGTGTCCCACCAAAAGAGGAATTCCAAAGCAGAGCCCTGGGGAAGAGTGAAGGGACAACCCGAACTATGGTTAAAAATTGGGGCCTAGGGGCATGGCATGCCCAATATGCTGTCTCTTCATATAGGCCCTGAGAGGCCTTACCTGAGGACTGGGCTCAGGCTGAGGGTCACAATGTGTGTTTGTGACCAATGTGGCCCGCAAGCATGGGCTGGGCCTCATGGGCCACGCTTGTTTCAACTACACTGAACGTTGGACAACATGCCAACCACAAGGTTTCTTGCCATGGGGAAAGAGTTCTGATTTCTGCATCATTTTCAACCCTGGGCAGTGGTTGGAGATAAGGTCTAGGTTCTGGAGCCTGAAAACCGCAGTTGGAAAGAGATGACGACCTAAGGCCATGGCGGGTCCGATGTGCTCAGTGTGCGGCCAGCTGTCTGGGTGGGACCAGGAGGTCCAGGCTCAGGCTGGGTCAGAAGGGGAAATAGTGCCCAGGTCAGCCTATATGTTTGGGGTACAGCCGAATGGCGTGCAGGTTGATCCTCATTTGGGGTTTCGGGGTAGCCCTGAGGGCAATGTTTTACTTCTGTAGGGCAGGCAGAGTGCGGCATTGTAGTTCTGGATTGCCCAACTGGAGGGCTTGTGGGCCAGTAGTCTGAGGACGGAGTCTGAGAACCCAAGCTAGGCCTAGGTTTCTGGGTGAGGATATGGCAGGCACAATCTACAGACCTCAATAGAGATCTCGTGCATCTGAAGTCAGGGCAAGGATCAGACGATCGCTCAGGTTGGACTTTCTGCCCTGATGGCCCTTTCTTGTAGGGGGTTGGATCACGAGGACATGGGGGTTTTCCCACGATGGGAGTTGTGAGAAGCTCCAAACTGCAAAGATTCTTCTGCAGGACAATTGAGACCTGTTGGTTGGCTCCAGGCCAACGATTCCGAGCAGGTTTCTAAGGATGGATGGCTGGGTAGCCCACCTCGCATTCCAATTGTCTCCAAGCAACAAGACAGGTTAGATCTGCTGGATGTGGGGGGCAACCGAGGAGGCTGAGTGGAAATGGACTCTCCTGTGGATGTGTCCTAATATGTTTTTGTGTCTATGGAGACCTTGGAATGAAGCGGTGGCCCTGGGGCCCTGAAGGGTTCTCCTAAACAGAGGCTTTGACACAGCTCCAACGTGCATGTTTCCCATGTGTAGATGAGATTAGTTCTGATGGGTGAGTCAAGAAACAGCCATATGCTGGTAATGAAATCCAGGCCTCTGAGGAGAGATGCCTGGAAACCAAAGCAATGGTTCCGATTAGTGCCTAGGGGCCTGTTCGTTCCTTTTACCTCTGGGGACATCAGTCTACGGGTCTGAGTGCAGGTAGGTGCTCAGATGGGCTCAGATTGCCCCTGTTTGTCCTGGGAAGCCATAACTCTTGGGATGGCCTCAGGGACTTTGGAGGTTATCCTATTAGTAGGGTTGTGGCCATTGGAATGGGCACATACAATTCCCTTGGAGAGGGCAAGTACAGTCCTCAGGTTTGGCTCCAGGGCCCTGAGCCTGTAGGGTGTGTAGGCCAGAGCTGTTTGGACAGTTGTCTGAAAACACAAACTCGGCTTATGTTTTGGGTCATAGGTATGGCAGGACTGATCTACAGACCATGAGGAGAACACTTCGGGATATGAAAAAAGGGCGAGTGTGAGGCTCTTGCTCAAGTTTTTGTCTCTGGATATCGTGTCACTCATGGTCGTGAAATTGCCGGGTGACTTCATGGGAAATGGACGAGTCTTACTCTCTGGGGGTTCGGTCCCCTCCAAAGAGTTTGCGGTCATTCTGGGGTTGGAAGAAGTCCGTTTTTTTGTTGTTGTTGTCGATTTGTTTCATTTTGTTTTTCAACCTCAGATGTCCCACCAAATGAGGGATTCCAGAGTAGAGCCCTGGGGGGGGGCGACTGGACAACCAGAAATCTGGTTAAATTGGGGACTAAGGACATGTCAAGCCCATTATGACATCTAATGGTCCAGCCACTGAAAGGACTTACTAGAGGACAGGACTCACGCTGAGGTCACAATGCGTGTTTATGCACTCGTCGCACTCAAGAATGGGCGGGGCCTCAGGGTGAATGCTGGTTTCTCCTACACTGAACGTTGGACAACATGCCAACCACAAGGTTTCTTGCCATGGGTCAGGAAGAGTTCTGATTTCTGCATCACAGTCACCCGTGGGCAGTGATTGGAGATAAGGTCTAGGTTCTGAAGCCTGAAAACTGAGGTAGGGAAGAGATGATGACCTAAGGCCATGGCGGGTCTGATGTTCTCAGGGTGCGGTCAGCTGTCTGGGTGTTGGTCAGCAGGTCCGGGCTCAGGTTGTGTCAGACAGTGCATTAGTGCCCAGGTTAGACTATATAATTTGGGTACATTCGAGTGCCGTGTAGGTTTATCCTCATTTAAGCTGCCTGGGGAGCTCATTAGGCAATACATTTTTTCTAGAGGGCAGGCAGAGTGCTTCATTGTCGGTCCGGAATTGCCAAACCTGAGGGCTTCGGGGCCAGGAGAGTGAGGACGGAAGTCTGAGAACACAAGCTAGTCTTCGGATTCAGGGTAAGGGCACGGCAGGTACCCCCTGCAGATCTGAACCAATATCTCATGCATCTGAAGTCAGGGCGAGGATCCGACGTTGGCTCAGGTTGGAGTTTCTATGCATGACGGCCCCTTCATGAAGGGAGCGGAATCTCGAGGCCATGGAGGTTTTCCACGTTGGGAGATGTGGGATGCCCCCTTCAAGGATTCCTTCTGCGGGACAATTGAGACCTGTTGGACAGCTCCAGGACATCCCATATGGAATGACTCCAGAGCACTGTTCCAGGATGGATGCCTGGGAAGTCCGCCTCGCCTTCCAATTGTCTCCTAGCAACAAGACAGTTTAGATCTAATGGATCTGCGGGAGCAACCGGGGTGGCTGAATTGAAATGCACTTTCCAGAGGATGGGTCCTAACGTGTGTTTGTGTCCATGAGGGCCTTGGAATGGGGAGGTGGCACCGGGACCCTGAAGTATTCTCCTAAGCTTTGGCATAGCTCCCATGCACAAGTTTCCTTGTGGAGACGAGAATTGTTCTGATGGGTGCCTCAGGAAATCCCCTCTGCTGGTATTGGAACCCAGGCTTTTGAGGAGACATGCCTGTAAACCAAAGCAATGGATCCGATAATGGCCTCGGGTCCTGTCTGCTTCAATCTTCTTGGTATGAGTGGAGGTAGATGAGTGGAGGTAGATGCTCAGCCGGTATCAACCGCCCTTTTTTGTCCCGGGCGACCTACACTATTGGGATGGCCTCAGGGACTTTGGAGGGTTCTCCTAATTTGTACGATTTTTGCCAATGGAATGGGCAGAATTCCCATAGATTAGGTGGGGGAAGTCCTAATGTGTGGCTCCAGGGGCCCCAGCCTGGAGGGAGTGTGGCCCAGGACTTTGAGGACAGAAGACTGAAAACACAAACTCAGCTTAAGTTTGGGGACGTAGGTATGGCACGCCCGATCTACAAAACATGAGAAGAACTCTTCAGGATATGAAGAATGAGCGAGTCTGAGGCGCTTGCTCAGGCTTTTGTCTCTGGATTTTGTTTCAGCGATGGCCGTGGAATGTTGGGGAGGTCTCATGGGCCATGGACGAATCTTCCTCTCTGTGGATTTGGACCGATCCCAATTGTTTTTCATCAATCTGTTGGATGGGAGGACTCCTTTCAGGTTTGTTACCTCAGGTGTCCCACCAAAAGAGGAATTCCAAAGCAGAGCCCTGGGGAAGAGTGAAGAGACAACCCGAACTATGGTTAAAATTTGTGGACTAGGGGCATGGCAAGCCCAAGATGCTGTCTCTTCATATAGGCCCTGAGAGGCCTTACCTGAGGACTGGGCTCAGGCTGAGGGTCACAATGTGTGTTTGTGACCAATGTGGCCCGCAAGCATGGGCTGGGCCTCATGGGCCACGCTTGTTTCAACTACACTGAACGTTGGACAACATGCCAACCACAAGGTTTCTTGCCATGGGTCAGGAAGAGTTCTCATTTCTGCATCACAGTCACCCGTGGGCAGTGATTGGAGATAAGGTCTAGGTTCTGAAGCCTGAAAACTGAGGTAGGGAAGAGATGATGACCTAAGGCCATGGCGGGTCTGATGTGCTCAGTGTGCGGTCAGCTGTCTGGGTGTTGGTGAGCAGGTCCGGGCTCAGGTTGTGTCAGACAGTGCATTAGTGCCCAGGTTAGACTATATAATTTGGGTACATTCGAGTGGCGTGTAGGTTTATCCTCATTTAAGCTGCCTGGGCAGCTCATTAGGCAATACATTTTTATTAGAGGGCAGACAGAGTGCTTCATTGTCGGTCCGCAATTGCCAAACTTGAGGGCTTCGGGGCCTGGAGAGTGAGGACGGAAGTCTGAGAACACAAGCCAGTCTTCGGATTCAGGGTGAGGGCACGGCAGGTACCCCCTGCAGATCTGAACCAATATCTCATGCATCTGAAGTCAGGGCGAGGATCCGACGTTGGCTCAGGTTGGAGTTTCTGTGCATGACGGCCTCTTCATGAAGGGAGCGGAATCTCGAGGCCATGGAGGTTTTCCACGTTGGGAGATGTGGGATGCCCCCTTCAAGGATTCCTTCTGCGGGACAATTGAGACCTGTTGGACAGCTCCAGGACATCCCATATGGAATGACTCCAGAGCACTGTTCCAGGATGGATGCCTGGGAAGTCCGCCTCGCCTTCCAATTGTCTCCTAGCAACAAGACAGTTTTGATCTAATGGATCTGCGCGAGCAACCGGGGTGGCTGAGTTGAAATGCACTTTCCAGAGGATGGGTCCTAACGTGTGTTTGTGTCCATGAGGGCCTTGGAATGGGGAGGTGGCACCGGGACACTGAAGTATTCTCCTATGCTTTGGCACAGCTCCCATGCACAAGTTTCCTTGTGGAGACGAGATTTGTTCTGATGGGTGCCTCAGGAAATCCCCTCTGCTGGTATTGGAATCCAGGCTTTTGAGGAGACATGCCTGTAAACCAAAGCAATGGATCCGATATTGGCCTTGGGTCCTGTCTGGTTCAATCTTCTTGGTATGAGTGGAGGTAGATGAGTGGAGGTAGATGCTCAGCCGGTATCAACCGCCCTTTTTTGTCCTGGGCGACCTACACTATTGGGATGGCCTCAGGGACTTTGGAGGGTTCTCCTAATTTGTACGATTTTTGACAATGGAATGGGAAGAATTCCCATGGATTGGGTGGGGGCAGTCCTAATGTGTGGCTCCAGGGGCCCCAGCCTGGAGGGAGTGTGGCCCAGGACTTGAAGGACAGAAGACTGAAAACACAAACTCAGCTTAAGTTTGGGGACGTAGGTATGGCACGCCCGATCTACAAACCATGAGAAGAACTCTTCAGGATATGAAGAATGAGCGAGTCTGAGGCGCTTGCTCAGGCTTTTGTCTCTGGATTTTGTTTCAGCGATGGCCGTGGAACGTTGGGGAGGGCTCATGGGCCATGGACGAATCTTCCTCTCTGTGTTTTGGCCCGATCCCAATTGTTTTTCGTCAATCTGTGGGATGGGAGGACTCCTTTTAGGTTTGTTACCTCAGGTGTCCCACGAAAAGAGGAATTCCAAAGCAGAGCCCTGGGGAAGAGTGAAGGGACAACCCGAACTATGGTTAAAAATTGGGGCCTAGGGGCATGGCAAGCCCAATATGCTGTCTCTTCATATAGGCCCTGAGAGGCCTTACCTGAGGACTGGGCTCAGGCTGAGGGTCACAATGTGTGTTTGTGACCAATGTGGCCCGCAAGCATGGGCTGGGCCTCATGGGCCATGCTTGTTTCAACTACACTGAACGTTGGACAACATGCCAACCACAAGGTTTCTTGCCATGGGGAAAAGTTCTGATTTCTGCATCATTTTCAACCCTGGGCAGTGGTTGGAGATAAGGTCTAGGTTCTGGAGCCTGAAAACCGCAGTTGGGAAGAGATGACGACCTAAGGCCATGGCGGGTCCGATGTGCTCAGTGTGCGGCCAGCTGTCTGGGTGGGACCAGGAGGTCCAGGCTCAGGCTGGGTCAGAAGGGGAAATAGTGCCCAGGTCAGCCTATATGTTTGGGGTACAGCCGAATGGCGTGCAGGTTGATCCTCATTTGAGGTTTCGGGGTAGCCCTGAGGGCAATGTTTTACTTCTGTAGGGCAGGCAGAGTGTGGCATTGTATTTCTGGATTGCCCAACTGGAGGGCTTGTGGGCCAGTAGTCTGAGGACGGAGTCTGAGAACCCAAGCTAGGCCTAGGTTTCTGGGTGTGGATATGGCAGGCACAATCTACAGACCTCAATAGAGATCTCGTGCATCTGAAGTCAGGGCAAGGATCAGACGATCGCTCAGGTTGGACTTTCTGCTCTGATGGCCCTTTCTTGTAGGGGGTTGGATCACGAGGACATGGGGGTTTTCCCACGATGGGAGTTGTGAGAAGCTCCAAACTGCAAAGATTCTTCTGCAGGACAATTGAGACCTGTTGGTTGGCTCCAGGCCAACGATTCTGAGCAGGGTTCTAAGGATGGATGGCTGGGTAGCCCACCTCGCATTCCAATTGTCTCCAAGCAACAAGACAGGTTAGATCTGCTGGATGTGGGGGGCAACCGAGGAGGCTGAGTTGAAATGGACTCTCCTGTGGATGTGTCCTAATATGTTTTTGTGTCTATGGAGACCTTGGAATGAAGCGGTGGCCCTGGGGCCCTGAAGGGTACTCCTAAACAGAGGCTTTGACACAGCTCCAACGTGCATGTTTCCCATGTGTAGATGAGATTAGTTCTGATGGGTGAGTCAAGAAACAGCCATATGCTGGTATTTAAATCCAGGCCTCTGAGGAGAGATGCCTGGAAACCAAAGCAATGGATCTGATTAGTGCCTAGGGGCCTGTTCGTTCCTTTTTACCTCTGGGGACATCAGTCTACGGGTCTGAGTGCAGGTAGGTGCTCAGATGGGCTCAGATTGCCCCTGTTTGTCCTGGGAAGCCACAACTCTTGGGATGGCCTCAGGGACTTTGGAGGTTATCCTATTAGTAGGGTTGTGGCCATTGGAATGGGCACATACAATTCCCTTGGAGAGGGCAAGTACAGTCCTCAGGTTTGGCTCCAGGGCCCTGAACCTGTAGGGTGTGTAGGCCAGAGCTGTTTGGACAGTTGTCTGAAAACACAAACTCGGCTTATGTTTTGGGTCATAGGTATGGCAGGACTGATCTACAGACCATGAGGAGAACACTTCGGGATATGAAAAAAGGGCGAGTGTGAGGCTCTTGCTCAAGTTTTTGTCTCTGGATATCGTGTCACTCATGGTCGTGAAATTGCCGGGTGACTTCATGGGAAATGGACGAGTCTTACTCTCTGGGGGTTCGGTCCCGTCCAAAGAGTTTGGGGTCATTCTGGGGATGGAAGAAGTCCGTTTTTTTGTTGTTGTTGTCGATTTGTTTCATTTTGTTTTTCAACCTCAGATGTCCCACCAAATGAGGGATTCCAGAGTAGAGCCCTGGGGTGGGGCGACTGGACAACCAGAAATCTGGTTAAAAATTGGGGACTAGGGACATATCAACCCCATTATGACATCTTATGGTCCAGCCACTGAGAGGACTTACTAGAGGACAGGACTCACGCTGAGGTCACAATGCGTGTTTATGCTCTCGACGCACTCAAGAATGGACGGGGCCTCAGGGTGAATGATGGTTTCTCCTACACTGAACGTTGGACAACATGCCAACCACAAGGTTTCTTGCCATGGGTCAGGAAGAGTTCTGATTTCTGCATTACAGTCACCCGTGGGCAGTGATTGGAGATAAGGTCTAGGTTCTGAAGCCTGAAAACTGAGGTAGTGAAGAGATGATGACCTAAGGCCATGGCGGGTCTGATGTGCTCAGGTTGCAGTCAGCTGTCTGGGTGTTGGTCAGCAGGTCCGGGCTCAGTTTGTGTCAGACAGTGCATTAGTGCCCAGGTTAGACTAAATAATTGGGGTACATTCGAGTGTCGTGTAGGTTTATCTTCATTTAAGCTGCCTGGGCAGCTCATTAGGCAATATATTTTTTCTAGAGGGCAGGCAGAGTGCTTAATTGTCGGTCCGGAATTGCCAAACATGAGGGCTTCGGGGCCAGGAGAGTGAGGACGGAAGCTTGAGAACCCAAGCTAGACTTCGGATTCAGGGTGAGGGCACGGCAGGTACCCCCTGCAGATCTGAACCAATATCTCATGCATCTGAAGTCAGGGCGAGGATCCGACGTTGGCTCAGGTTGGAGTTTCTGTGCATGACGGCCCCTTCATGAAGGGAGCGGAATCTCGAGGCCATGGAGGTTTTCCACGTTGGGAGATGTGGGAGGCCCCCTTCAAGGATTCCTTCTGCGGGACAATTGAGACCTGTTGGACAGCTCCAGGACATCCCATATGGAATGATTCCAGAGCACCGTTCCAGGATGGATGCCTGGGAAGTCCGCCTCGCCTTCCAATTGTCTCCTAGCAACAAGACAGTTTAGATCTAATGGATCTGCGGGAGCAACCGGGGTGGCTGAGTTGAAATGCACTTTCCAGAGGATGGTTCCTAACGTCTGTTTGTGTCCATGAGGGCCTTGGAATGGGGAGGTGGCACCGGGACCCTGAAGTATTCTCCTAAGCTTTGGCATAGCTCCCATGCACAAGTTTCCTTGTGGAGACGAGATTTGTTCTGATGGGTGCCTCAGGAAATCCCCTCTGCTGGTATTGGAATCCAGGCTTTTGAGGAGACATGCCTGTAAACCAAAGCAATGGATCCGATAATGGCCTCGGGTCCTGTCTGGTTCAATCTTCTTGGTATGAGTGGAGGTAGATGAGTGGAGGTAGATGCTCAGCCGGTATCAAGCGCCCTTTTTTGTCCCGGGCGACCTACACTATTGGGATGGCCTCAGGGACTTTGGAGGGTTCTCCTAATTTGTACGATTTTTGACAATGGAATGGGCAGAATTCCCATGGATTGGGTGGGGGCAGTCCTAATGTGTGGCTCCAGGGGCCCCAGCCTGGAGGGAGTGTGGCCCAGGACTTTGAGGACAGAAGACTGAAAACACAAACTCAGCTTAAGTTTGGGGACGTAGGTATGGCACGCCCGATCTACAAACCATAAGAAGAACTCTTCAGGATATGAAGAATGAGCGAGTCTGAGGCGCTTGCTCAGGCTTTTGTCTGTAGATTTTGTTTCAGTGATGGCCGTGGAATGTTGGGGAGGTCTCATGGGCCATGGACGAATCTTCCTCTCTGTGGATTTGGCCCGATCCCAATTGTTTTTCATCAATCTGTGGGATGGGAGGACTCCTTTCAGGTTTGTTACCTCAGGTGTCCCACCAAAAGAGGAATTCCAAAGCAGAGCCCTGGGGAAGAGTGAAGGGACTACCCGAACTATGGTTAAAAATTGGGGCCTAGGGGCATGGCAAGCCCAATATGCTGTCTCTTCATATAGGCCCTGAGAGGCCTTACCTGAGGACTGGGCTCAGGCTGAGGGTCACAATGTGTGTTTGTGACCAATGTGGCCCACAAGCATGGGCTGCGCCTCATGGGCCACGCTTGTTTCAACTACACTGAACGTTGGACAACATGCCAACCACAAGGTTTCTTGCCATGGGGTAAGAGTTCTGATTTCTGCATCATTTTCAACCCTGGGCAGTGGTTGGAGATAAGGTCTAGGTTCTGGAGCCTGAAAACCGCAGTTGGGAAGAGATGACGACCTAAGGCCATGGCGGGTCCGATGTGCTCGTTGTGCGGCCAGCTGTCTGGGTGGGACCAGGAGGTCCAGGCTCAGGCTGGGTCAGAAGGAGAAATAGTGCCCAGGTCAGCCTATATGTTTGGGGTACTGCCAAATGGCGTGCAGGTTGATGCTCATTGGGGGTTTCGGGGTAGCCCTGAGGGCAATGTTTTACTTCTGTAGTGCAGGCAGAGTGCGGCATTGTAGTTCTGGATTGCCCAACTGGAGGGCTTGTGGGCCAGTAGTCTGAGGACGCAGTCTGAGAACCCAAGCTAGGCCTAGGTTTCTGGGTGAGGATATGGCAGGCACAATCTACAGACCTCGTGCATCTGAAGTCAGGGCAAGGATCAGACGATCGCTCAGGTTGGACTTTCTGCCCTGATGGCCCTTTCTTGATGGGGGTTGGATCACGAGGACATGGGGGTTTTCCCACGATGGGAGTTGTGAGAAGCTCCAAACTGCAACGATTCTTCTGCAGGACAATTGAGACCTGTTTGTTGGCTCCAGGCCAACGATTCCGAGCAGGGTTCTAAGGATGGATGGCTGGGTAGCCCACCTCGCATTCCAATTGCCTCCAAGCAACAAGACAGGTTAGATCTGCTGGATGTGGGGGGCAACCGAGGAGGCTGAGTTGAAATGGACTCTCCTGTGGATGTGTCCTAATATGTTTTTGTGTCTATGGAGACCTTGGAATGAAGCGGTGGCCCTGGGGCCCTGAAGGGTACTCCTAAACAGAGGCTTTGACACAGCTCCAACGTGCATGTTTCCCATGTGTAGATGAGATTTGTTCTGATGGGTGAGTCAAGAAACAGCCATATGCTGGTATTGAAATCCAGGCCTCTGAGGAGAGATGCCTGGAAACCAAAGCAATGGATCCGATTAGTGCCTAGGGGCCTGTTCGTTCCTTTTTACCTCTGGGGACATCAGTCTACGGGTCTGAGTGCAGGTAGGTGCTCAGATGGGCTCAGATTGCCCCTGTTTGTCCTGGGAAGCCACAACTCTTGGGATGGCCTCAGGGACTTTGGAGGTTATCCTATTAGTAGGGTCGTGGCCATTGGAATGGGCACATACAATTCCCTTGGAGAGGGCAAGTACAGTCCTCAGGTTTGGCTCCAGGGCCCTGAGCCTGTAGGGTGTGTAGGCCAGAGCTGTTTGGACAGTTGTCTGAAAACACAAACTCGGCTTATGTTTTGGGTCATAGGTATGGCAGGACTGATCTACAGACCATGAGGAGAACACTTCGGGATATGAAAAAGGGGCGAGTGTGAGGCTCTTGCTCAAGTTTTTGTCTCTGGATATCGTGTCACTCATGGTCGTGAAATTGCCGGGTGACTTCATGGGAAAAGGACGAGTCTTACTCTCTGGGGGTTCGGTCCCGTCCACAGAGTTTGGGGTCATTCTGGGGATGGAAGAAGTCCGTTTTTTTGTTGTTGTTGTCGATTTGTTTCATTTTGTTTTTCAACCTCAGATGTCCCACCAAATGAGGGATTCCAGAGTAGAGCCCTGGGGTGGGGCGACTGGACAACCAGAAATCTGGTTAAAAATTGGGGACTAGGGACATGTCAAGCCCATTATGACATCTAATGGTCCAGCCACTGAGAGGACTTACTAGAGGACAGGACTCACGCTGAGGTCACAATGCGTGTTTATGCACTCGTCGCACACAAGAATGGGCGTGGCCTCAGGGTGAATGCTGGTTTCTCCTACACTGAACGTTGGACAACATGCCAACCACAAGGTTTCTTGCCATGGGTCAGGAAGAGTTCTGATTTCTGCATCACAGTCACCCGTGGGCAGTGATTGGAGATAAGGTCTAGGTTCTGAAGCCTGAAAACTGAGGTAGGGAAGAGATGATGACCTAAGGCCATGGCGGGTCTGATGTGCTCAGGGTGTGGTCAGCTGTCTGGGTGTTGGTCAGCAGGTCCGGGCTCAGGTTGTGTCAGACAGTGCATTAGTGCCCAGGTTAGACTATATAATTTGAGTACATTCGAGTGCCGTGTAGGTTTATCTTCATTTAAGCTGCCTGGGCAGCTCATTAGGCAATATATTTTTTCTAGAGGGCAGGCAGAGTGCTTCATTGTCGGTCCGGAATTGCCAAACATGAGGGCTTCAGGGCCAGGAGAGTGAGGACGGAAGTCTGAGAACACAAGCTAGACTTCGGATTCAGGGTGAGGGCACGGCAGGTACCCCCTACAGATCTGAACCAATATCTCATGCATCTGAAGTCAGGGCGAGGATCCGACGTTGGCTCAGGTTGGAGTTTCTGTGCATGACGGCCCCTTCATGAAGGGAGCGGAATCTCGAGGCCATGGAGGTTTTCCACGTTGGGAGATGTGGGATGCCCCCTTCAAGGATTCCTTCTGCGGGACAATTGAGACCTGTTGAACAGCTCCAGGACATCCCATATGGAATGACTCCAGAGCGCCGTTCCAGGATGGATGCCTGGGAAGTCCGCCTCGCCTTCCAATTGTCTCCTAGCAACAAGACAGTTTAGATCTAATGGATCTGCGGGAGCAACCGGGGTGGCTGAGTTGAAATGCACTTTCCAGAGGATGGTTCCTAACGTCTGTTTGTGTCCATGAGGGCCTTGGAATGGGGAGGTGGCACCGGGACCCTGAAGTATTCTCCTAAGCTTTGGCATAGCTCCCATGCACAAGTTTCCTTGTGGAGACGAGATTTGTTCTGATGGGTGCCTCAGGAAATCCCCTCTGCTGGTATTGGAATCCAGGCTTTTGAGGAGACATGCCTGTAAACCAAAGCAATGGATCCGATAATGGCCTCGGGTCCTGTCTGGTTCAATCTTCTTGGTATGAGTGGAGGTAGATGAGTGGAGGTAGATGCTCAGCCGGTATCAAGCGCCCTTTTTTGTCCCGGGCGACCTACACTATTGGGATGGCCTCAGGGACTTTGGAGGGTTCTCCTAATTTGTTCGATTTTTGACAATGGAATGGGCAGAATTCCATGGATTGGGTGGGGGCAGTCCTAATGTGTGGCTCCAGGGGCCCCAGCCTGGAGGGAGTGTGGCCCAGGACTTTGAGGACAGAAGACTGAAAACACAAACTCAGCTTAAGTTTGGGGACGTAGGTATGGCACGCCCGATCTACAAACCATGAGAAGAACTCTTCAGGATATGAAGAATGAGCGAGTCTGAGGAGCTTTCTCCGGCTTTTGTCTCTAGATTTTGTTTCAGTGATGGCCGTGGAATGTTGGGGAGGTCTCATGGGCCATGGACGAATCTTCCTCTCTGTGTTTTGGCCCGATCCCAATTGTTTTTCGTCAATCTGTGGGATGGGAGGACTCCGTTCAGGTTTGTTACCTCAGGTGTCCCACCAAAAGAGGAATTCCAAAGCAGAGCCCTGGGGAAGAGTGAAGGGACTACCCGAACTATGGTTAAAAATTGGGGCCTAGGGGCATGGCAAGCCCAATATGCTGTCTCTTCATATAGGCCCTGAGAGGCCTTACCTGAGGACTGGGCTCAGGCTGAGGGTCACAATGTGTGTTTGTGACCAATGTGGCCCACAAGCATGGGCTGCGCCTCATGGGCCACGCTTGTTTCAACTACACTGAACGTTGGACAACATGCCAACCACAAGGTTTCTTGCCATGGGGTAAGAGTTCTGATTTCTGCATCATTTTCAACCCTGGGCAGTGGTTGGAGATAAGGTCTAGGTTCTGGAGCCTGAAAACCGCAGTTGGGAAGAGATGACGACCTAAGGCCATGGCGGGTCCGATGTGCTCGTTGTGCGGCCAGCTGTCTGGGTGGGACCAGGAGGTCCAGGCTCAGGCTGGGTCAGAAGGAGAAATAGTGCCCAGGTCAGCCTATATGTTTGGGGTACTGCCAAATGGCGTGCAGGTTGATGCTCATTGGGGGTTTCGGGGTAGCCCTGAGGGCAATGTTTTACTTCTGTAGTGCAGGCAGAGTGCGGCATTGTAGTTCTGGATTGCCCAACTGGAGGGCTTGTGGGCCAGTAGTCTGAGGACGCAGTCTGAGAACCCAAGCTAGGCCTAGGTTTCTGGGTGAGGATATGGCAGGCACAATCTACAGACCTCGTGCATCTGAAGTCAGGGCAAGGATCAGACGATCGCTCAGGTTGGACTTTCTGCCCTGATGGCCCTTTCTTGATGGGGGTTGGATCACGAGGACATGGGGGTTTTCCCACGATGGGAGTTGTGAGAAGCTCCAAACTGCAACGATTCTTCTGCAGGACAATTGAGACCTGTTTGTTGGCTCCAGGCCAACGATTCCGAGCAGGGTTCTAAGGATGGATGGCTGGGTAGCCCACCTCGCATTCCAATTGCCTCCAAGCAACAAGACAGGTTAGATCTGCTGGATGTGGGGGGCAACCGAGGAGGCTGAGTTGAAATGGACTCTCCTGTGGATGTGTCCTAATATGTTTTTGTGTCTATGGAGACCTTGGAATGAAGCGGTGGCCCTGGGGCCCTGAAGGGTTCTCCTAAACAGAGGCTTTGACACAGCTCCAACGTGCATGTTTCCCATGTGTAGATGAGATTTGTTCTGATGGGTGAGTCAAGAAACAGCCATATGCTGGTATTGAAATCCAGGCCTCTGAGGAGAGATGCCTGGAAACCAAAGCAATGGATCCGATTAGTGCCTAGGGGCCTGTTCGTTCCTTTTTACCTCTGGGGACATCAGTCTACGGGTCTGAGTGCAGGTAGGTGCTCAGATGGGCTCAGATTGCCCCTGTTTGTCCTGGGAAGCCACAACTCTTGGGATGGCCTCAGGGACTTTGGAGGTTATCCTATTAGTAGGGTCGTGGCCATTGGAATGGGCACATACAATTCCCTTGGAGAGGGCAAGTACAGTCCTCAGGTTTGGCTCCAGGGCCCTGAGCCTGTAGGGTGTGTAGGCCAGAGCTGTTTGGACAGTTGTCTGAAAACACAAACTCGGCTTATGTTTTGGGTCATAGGTATGGCAGGACTGATCTACAGACCATGAGGAGAACACTTCGGGATATGAAAAAGGGGCGAGTGTGAGGCTCTTGCTCAAGTTTTTGTCTCTG
Organism: Mustela nivalis; assembly: GCF_964662115.1. NCBI lineage: Eukaryota > Metazoa > Chordata > Mammalia > Carnivora > Mustelidae > Mustela > Mustela nivalis. Next base: position 191,957 of record NW_028135740.1, on the reverse strand, counting down.
GATATCGTGTCACTCATGGTCGTGAAATTGCCGGGTGACTTCATGGGAAAAGGACGAGTCTTACTCTCTGGGGGTTCGGTCCCGTCCACAGAGTTTGGGGTCATTCTGGGGATGGAAGAAGTCCGTTTTTTTGTTGTTGTTGTCGATTTGTTTCATTTTGTTTTTCAACCTCAGATGTCCCACCAAATGAGGGATTCCAGAGTAGAGCCCTGGGGTGGGGCGACTGGACAACCAGAAATCTGGTTAAAAATTGGGGACTAGGGACATGTCAAGCCCATTATGACATCTAATGGTCCAGCCACTGAGAGGACTTACTAGAGGACAGGACTCACGCTGAGGTCACAATGCGTGTTTATGCACTCGTCGCACACAAGAATGGGCGTGGCCTCAGGGTGAATGCTGGTTTCTCCTACACTGAACGTTGGACAACATGCCAACCACAAGGTTTCTTGCCATGGGTCAGGAAGAGTTCTGATTTCTGCATCACAGTCACCCGTGGGCAGTGATTGGAGATAAGGTCTAGGTTCTGAAGCCTGAAAACTGAGGTAGGGAAGAGATGATGACCTAAGGCCATGGCGGGTCTGATGTGCTCAGGGTGTGGTCAGCTGTCTGGGTGTTGGTCAGCAGGTCCGGGCTCAGGTTGTGTCAGACAGTGCATTAGTGCCCAGGTTAGACTATATAATTTGGGTACATTCGAGTGCCGTGTAGGTTTATCTTCATTTAAGCTGCCTGGTCAGCTCATTAGGCAATATATTTTTTCTAGAGGGCAGGCAGAGTGCTTCATTGTCGGTCCGGAATTGCCAAACATGAGGGCTTCAGGGCCAGGAGAGTGAGGACGGAAGTCTGAGAACACAAGCTAGACTTCGGATTCAGGGTGAGGGCACGGCAGGTACCCCCTACAGATCTGAACCAATATCTCATGCATCTGAAGTCAGGGCGAGGATCCGACGTTGGCTCAGGTTGGAGTTTCTGTGCATGACGGCCCCTTCATGAAGGGAGCGGAATCTCGAGGCCATGGAGGTTTTCCACGTTGGGAGATGTGGGATGCCCCCTTCAAGGATTCCTTCTGCGGGACAATTGAGACCTGTTGAACAGCTCCAGGACATCCCATATGGAATGACTCCAGAGCGCCGTTCCAGGATGGATGCCTGGGAAGTCCGCCTCGCCTTCCAATTGTCTCCTAGCAACAAGACAGTTTAGATCTAATGGATCTGCGGGAGCAACCGGGGTGGCTGAGTTGAAATGCACTTTCCAGAGGATGGTTCCTAACGTCTGTTTGTGTCCATGAGGGCCTTGGAATGGGGAGGTGGCACCGGGACCCTGAAGTATTCTCCTAAGCTTTGGCATAGCTCCCATGCACAAGTTTCCTTGTGGAGACGAGATTTGTTCTGATGGGTGCCTCAGGAAATCCCCTCTGCTGGTATTGGAATCCAGGCTTTTGAGGAGACATGCCTGTAAACCAAAGCAATGGATCCGATAATGGCCTCGGGTCCTGTCTGGTTCAATCTTCTTGGTATGAGTGGAGGTAGATGAGTGGAGGTAGATGCTCAGCCGGTATCAAGCGCCCTTTTTTGTCCCGGGCGACCTACACTATTGGGATGGCCTCAGGGACTTTGGAGGGTTCTCCTAATTTGTTCGATTTTTGACAATGGAATGGGCAGAATTCCATGGATTGGGTGGGGGCAGTCCTAATGTGTGGCTCCAGGGGCCCCAGCCTGGAGGGAGTGTGGCCCAGGACTTTGAGGACAGAAGACTGAAAACACAAACTCAGCTTAAGTTTGGGGACGTAGGTATGGCACGCCCGATCTACAAACCATGAGAAGAACTCTTCAGGATATGAAGAATGAGCGAGTCTGAGGAGCTTTCTCCGGCTTTTGTCTCTAGATTTTGTTTCAGCGATGGCCGTGGAATGTTGGGGAGGTCTCATGGGCCATGGACGAATCTTCCTCTCTGTGTTTTGGCCCGATTCCAATTGTTTTTCGTCAATCTGTGGGATGGGAGGACTCCGTTCAGGTTTGTTACCTCAGGTGTCCCACCAAAAGAGGAATTCCAAAGCAGAGCCCTGGGGAAGAGTGAAGGGACTACCCGAACTATGGTTAAAAATTGGGGCCTAGGGGCATGGCAAGCCCAATATGCTGTCTCTTCATATAGGCCCTGAGAGGCCTTACCTGAGGACTGGGCTCAGGCTGAGGGTCACAATGTGTGTTTGTGACCAATGTGGCCCACAAGCATGGGCTGCGCCTCATGGGCCACGCTTGTTTCAACTACACTGAACGTTGGACAACATGCCAACCACAAGGTTTCTTGCCATGGGGTAAGAGTTCTGATTTCTGCATCATTTTCAACCCTGGGCAGTGGTTGGAGATAAGGTCTAGGTTCTGGAGCCTGAAAACCGCAGTTGGGAAGAGATGACGACCTAAGGCCATGGCGGGTCCGATGTGCTCGTTGTGCGGCCAGCTGTCTGGGTGGGACCAGGAGGTCCAGGCTCAGGCTGGGTCAGAAGGAGAAATAGTGCCCAGGTCAGCCTATATGTTTGGGGTACTGCCAAATGGCGTGCAGGTTGATGCTCATTGGGGGTTTCGGGGTAGCCCTGAGGGCAATGTTTTACTTCTGTAGTGCAGGCAGAGTGCGGCATTGTAGTTCTGGATTGCCCAACTGGAGGGCTTGTGGGCCAGTAGTCTGAGGACGCAGTCTGAGAACCCAAGCTAGGCCTAGGTTTCTGGGTGAGGATATGGCAGGCACAATCTACAGACCTCGTGCATCTGAAGTCAGGGCAAGGATCAGACGATCGCTCAGGTTGGACTTTCTGCCCTGATGGCCCTTTCTTGATGGGGGTTGGATCACGAGGACATGGGGGTTTTCCCACGATGGGAGTTGTGAGAAGCTCCAAACTGCAACGATTCTTCTGCAGGACAATTGAGACCTGTTTGTTGGCTCCAGGCCAACGATTCCGAGCAGGGTTCTAAGGATGGATGGCTGGGTAGCCCACCTCGCATTCCAATTGCCTCCAAGCAACAAGACAGGTTAGATCTGCTGGATGTGGGGGGCAACCGAGGAGGCTGAGTTGAAATGGACTCTCCTGTGGATGTGTCCTAATATGTTTTTGTGTCTATGGAGACCTTGGAATGAAGCGGTGGCCCTGGGGCCCTGAAGGGTTCTCCTAAACAGAGGCTTTGACACAGCTCCAACGTGCATGTTTCCCATGTGTAGATGAGATTTGTTCTGATGGGTGAGTCAAGAAACAGCCATATGCTGGTATTGAAATCCAGGCCTCTGAGGAGAGATGCCTGGAAACCAAAGCAATGGATCCGATTAGTGCCTAGGGGCCTGTTCGTTCCTTTTTACCTCTGGGGACATCAGTCTACGGGTCTGAGTGCAGGTAGGTGCTCAGATGGGCTCAGATTGCCCCTGTTTGTCCTGGGAAGCCACAACTCTTGGGATGGCCTCAGGGACTTTGGAGGTTATCCTATTAGTAGGGTCGTGGCCATTGGAATGGGCACATACAATTCCCTTGGAGAGGGCAAGTACAGTCCTCAGGTTTGGCTCCAGGGCCCTGAGCCTGTAGGGTGTGTAGGCCAGAGCTGTTTGGACAGTTGTCTGAAAACACAAACTCGGCTTATGTTTTGGGTCATAGGTATGGCAGGACTGATCTACAGACCATGAGGAGAACACTTCGGGATATGAAAAAGGGGCGAGTGTGAGGCTCTTGCTCAAGTTTTTGTCTCTGGATATCGTGTCACTCATGGTCGTGAAATTGCCGGGTGACTTCATGGGAAAAGGACGAGTCTTACTCTCTGGGGGTTCGGTCCCGTCCACAGAGTTTGGGGTCATTCTGGGGATGGAAGAAGTCCGTTTTTTTGTTGTTGTTGTCGATTTGTTTCATTTTGTTTTTCAACCTCAGATGTCCCACCAAATGAGGGATTCCAGAGTAGAGCCCTGGGGTGGGGCGACTGGACAACCAGAAATCTGGTTAAAAATTGGGGACTAGGGACATGTCAAGCCCATTATGACATCTAATGGTCCAGCCACTGAGAGGACTTACTAGAGGACAGGACTCACGCTGAGGTCACAATGCGTGTTTATGCACTCGTCGCACACAAGAATGGGCGTGGCCTCAGGGTGAATGCTGGTTTCTCCTACACTGAACGTTGGACAACATGCCAACCACAAGGTTTCTTGCCATGGGTCAGGAAGAGTTCTGATTTCTGCATCACAGTCACCCGTGGGCAGTGATTGGAGATAAGGTCTAGGTTCTGAAGCCTGAAAACTGAGGTAGGGAAGAGATGATGACCTAAGGCCATGGCGGGTCTGATGTGCTCAGGGTGTGGTCAGCTGTCTGGGTGTTGGTCAGCAGGTCCGGGCTCAGGTTGTGTCAGACAGTGCATTAGTGCCCAGGTTAGACTATATAATTTGAGTACATTCGAGTGCCGTGTAGGTTTATCTTCATTTAAGCTGCCTGGGCAGCTCATTAGGCAATATATTTTTTCTAGAGGGCAGGCAGAGTGCTTCATTGTCGGTCCGGAATTGCCAAACATGAGGGCTTCAGGGCCAGGAGAGTGAGGACGGAAGTCTGAGAACACAAGCTAGACTTCGGATTCAGGGTGAGGGCACGGCAGGTACCCCCTACAGATCTGAACCAATATCTCATGCATCTGAAGTCAGGGCGAGGATCCGACGTTGGCTCAGGTTGGAGTTTCTGTGCATGACGGCCCCTTCATGAAGGGAGCGGAATCTCGAGGCCATGGAGGTTTTCCACGTTGGGAGATGTGGGATGCCCCCTTCAAGGATTCCTTCTGCGGGACAATTGAGACCTGTTGAACAGCTCCAGGACATCCCATATGGAATGACTCCAGAGCGCCGTTCCAGGATGGATGCCTGGGAAGTCCGCCTCGCCTTCCAATTGTCTCCTAGCAACAAGACAGTTTAGATCTAATGGATCTGCGGGAGCAACCGGGGTGGCTGAGTTGAAATGCACTTTCCAGAGGATGGTTCCTAACGTCTGTTTGTGTCCATGAGGGCCTTGGAATGGGGAGGTGGCACCGGGACCCTGAAGTATTCTCCTAAGCTTTGGCATAGCTCCCATGCACAAGTTTCCTTGTGGAGACGAGATTTGTTCTGATGGGTGCCTCAGGAAATCCCCTCTGCTGGTATTGGAATCCAGGCTTTTGAGGAGACATGCCTGTAAACCAAAGCAATGGATCCGATAATGGCCTCGGGTCCTGTCTGGTTCAATCTTCTTGGTATGAGTGGAGGTAGATGAGTGGAGGTAGATGCTCAGCCGGTATCAAGCGCCCTTTTTTGTCCCGGGCGACCTACACTATTGGGATGGCCTCAGGGACTTTGGAGGGTTCTCCTAATTTGTTCGATTTTTGACAATGGAATGGGCAGAATTCCATGGATTGGGTGGGGGCAGTCCTAATGTGTGGCTCCAGGGGCCCCAGCCTGGAGGGAGTGTGGCCCAGGACTTTGAGGACAGAAGACTGAAAACACAAACTCAGCTTAAGTTTGGGGACGTAGGTATGGCACGCCCGATCTACAAACCATGAGAAGAACTCTTCAGGATATGAAGAATGAGCGAGTCTGAGGAGCTTTCTCCGGCTTTTGTCTCTAGATTTTGTTTCAGTGATGGCCGTGGAATGTTGGGGAGGTCTCATGGGCCATGGACGAATCTTCCTCTCTGTGTTTTGGCCCGATCCCAATTGTTTTTCGTCAATCTGTGGGATGGGAGGACTCCGTTCAGGTTTGTTACCTCAGGTGTCCCACCAAAAGAGGAATTCCAAAGCAGAGCCCTGGGGAAGAGTGAAGGGACTACCCGAACTATGGTTAAAAATTGGGGCCTAGGGGCATGGCAAGCCCAATATGCTGTCTCTTCATATAGGCCCTGAGAGGCCTTACCTGAGGACTGGGCTCAGGCTGAGGGTCACAATGTGTGTTTGTGACCAATGTGGCCCACAAGCATGGGCTGCGCCTCATGGGCCACGCTTGTTTCAACTACACTGAACGTTGGACAACATGCCAACCACAAGGTTTCTTGCCATGGGGTAAGAGTTCTGATTTCTGCATCATTTTCAACCCTGGGCAGTGGTTGGAGATAAGGTCTAGGTTCTGGAGCCTGAAAACCGCAGTTGGGAAGAGATGACGACCTAAGGCCATGGCGGGTCCGATGTGCTCGTTGTGCGGCCAGCTGTCTGGGTGGGACCAGGAGGTCCAGGCTCAGGCTGGGTCAGAAGGAGAAATAGTGCCCAGGTCAGCCTATATGTTTGGGGTACTGCCAAATGGCGTGCAGGTTGATGCTCATTGGGGGTTTCGGGGTAGCCCTGAGGGCAATGTTTTACTTCTGTAGTGCAGGCAGAGTGCGGCATTGTAGTTCTGGATTGCCCAACTGGAGGGCTTGTGGGCCAGTAGTCTGAGGACGCAGTCTGAGAACCCAAGCTAGGCCTAGGTTTCTGGGTGAGGATATGGCAGGCACAATCTACAGACCTCGTGCATCTGAAGTCAGGGCAAGGATCAGACGATCGCTCAGGTTGGACTTTCTGCCCTGATGGCCCTTTCTTGATGGGGGTTGGATCACGAGGACATGGGGGTTTTCCCACGATGGGAGTTGTGAGAAGCTCCAAACTGCAACGATTCTTCTGCAGGACAATTGAGACCTGTTTGTTGGCTCCAGGCCAACGATTCCGAGCAGGGTTCTAAGGATGGATGGCTGGGTAGCCCACCTCGCATTCCAATTGCCTCCAAGCAACAAGACAGGTTAGATCTGCTGGATGTGGGGGGCAACCGAGGAGGCTGAGTTGAAATGGACTCTCCTGTGGATGTGTCCTAATATGTTTTTGTGTCTATGGAGACCTTGGAATGAAGCGGTGGCCCTGGGGCCCTGAAGGGTTCTCCTAAACAGAGGCTTTGACACAGCTCCAACGTGCATGTTTCCCATGTGTAGATGAGATTTGTTCTGATGGGTGAGTCAAGAAACAGCCATATGCTGGTATTGAAATCCAGGCCTCTGAGGAGAGATGCCTGGAAACCAAAGCAATGGATCCGATTAGTGCCTAGGGGCCTGTTCGTTCCTTTTTACCTCTGGGGACATCAGTCTACGGGTCTGAGTGCAGGTAGGTGCTCAGATGGGCTCAGATTGCCCCTGTTTGTCCTGGGAAGCCACAACTCTTGGGATGGCCTCAGGGACTTTGGAGGTTATCCTATTAGTAGGGTCGTGGCCATTGGAATGGGCACATACAATTCCCTTGGAGAGGGCAAGTACAGTCCTCAGGTTTGGCTCCAGGGCCCTGAGCCTGTAGGGTGTGTAGGCCAGAGCTGTTTGGACAGTTGTCTGAAAACACAAACTCGGCTTATGTTTTGGGTCATAGGTATGGCAGGACTGATCTACAGACCATGAGGAGAACACTTCGGGATATGAAAAAGGGGCGAGTGTGAGGCTCTTGCTCAAGTTTTTGTCTCTGGATATCGTGTCACTCATGGTCGTGAAATTGCCGGGTGACTTCATGGGAAAAGGACGAGTCTTACTCTCTGGGGGTTCGGTCCCGTCCACAGAGTTTGGGGTCATTCTGGGGATGGAAGAAGTCCGTTTTTTTGTTGTTGTTGTCGATTTGTTTCATTTTGTTTTTCAACCTCAGATGTCCCACCAAATGAGGGATTCCAGAGTAGAGCCCTGGGGTGGGGCGACTGGACAACCAGAAATCTGGTTAAAAATTGGGGACTAGGGACATGTCAAGCCCATTATGACATCTAATGGTCCAGCCACTGAGAGGACTTACTAGAGGACAGGACTCACGCTGAGGTCACAATGCGTGTTTATGCACTCGTCGCACACAAGAATGGGCGTGGCCTCAGGGTGAATGCTGGTTTCTCCTACACTGAACGTTGGACAACATGCCAACCACAAGGTTTCTTGCCATGGGTCAGGAAGAGTTCTGATTTCTGCATCACAGTCACCCGTGGGCAGTGATTGGAGATAAGGTCTAGGTTCTGAAGCCTGAAAACTGAGGTAGGGAAGAGATGATGACCTAAGGCCATGGCGGGTCTGATGTGCTCAGGGTGTGGTCAGCTGTCTGGGTGTTGGTCAGCAGGTCCGGGCTCAGGTTGTGTCAGACAGTGCATTAGTGCCCAGGTTAGACTATATAATTTGAGTACATTCGAGTGCCGTGTAGGTTTATCTTCATTTAAGCTGCCTGGGCAGCTCATTAGGCAATATATTTTTTCTAGAGGGCAGGCAGAGTGCTTCATTGTCGGTCCGGAATTGCCAAACATGAGGGCTTCAGGGCCAGGAGAGTGAGGACGGAAGTCTGAGAACACAAGCTAGACTTCGGATTCAGGGTGAGGGCACGGCAGGTACCCCCTACAGATCTGAACCAATATCTCATGCATCTGAAGTCAGGGCGAGGATCCGACGTTGGCTCAGGTTGGAGTTTCTGTGCATGACGGCCCCTTCATGAAGGGAGCGGAATCTCGAGGCCATGGAGGTTTTCCACGTTGGGAGATGTGGGATGCCCCCTTCAAGGATTCCTTCTGCGGGACAATTGAGACCTGTTGAACAGCTCCAGGACATCCCATATGGAATGACTCCAGAGCGCCGTTCCAGGATGGATGCCTGGGAAGTCCGCCTCGCCTTCCAATTGTCTCCTAGCAACAAGACAGTTTAGATCTAATGGATCTGCGGGAGCAACCGGGGTGGCTGAGTTGAAATGCACTTTCCAGAGGATGGTTCCTAACGTCTGTTTGTGTCCATGAGGGCCTTGGAATGGGGAGGTGGCACCGGGACCCTGAAGTATTCTCCTAAGCTTTGGCATAGCTCCCATGCACAAGTTTCCTTGTGGAGACGAGATTTGTTCTGATGGGTGCCTCAGGAAATCCCCTCTGCTGGTATTGGAATCCAGGCTTTTGAGGAGACATGCCTGTAAACCAAAGCAATGGATCCGATAATGGCCTCGGGTCCTGTCTGGTTCAATCTTCTTGGTATGAGTGGAGGTAGATGAGTGGAGGTAGATGCTCAGCCGGTATCAAGCGCCCTTTTTTGTCCCGGGCGACCTACACTATTGGGATGGCCTCAGGGACTTTGGAGGGTTCTCCTAATTTGTTCGATTTTTGACAATGGAATGGGCAGAATTCCATGGATTGGGTGGGGGCAGTCCTAATGTGTGGCTCCAGGGGCCCCAGCCTGGAGGGAGTGTGGCCCAGGACTTTGAGGACAGAAGACTGAAAACACAAACTCAGCTTAAGTTTGGGGACGTAGGTATGGCACGCCCGATCTACAAACCATGAGAAGAACTCTTCAGGATATGAAGAATGAGCGAGTCTGAGGAGCTTTCTCCGGCTTTTGTCTCTAGATTTTGTTTCAGTGATGGCCGTGGAATGTTGGGGAGGTCTCATGGGCCATGGACGAATCTTCCTCTCTGTGTTTTGGCCCGATTCCAATTGTTTTTCGTCAATCTGTGGGATGGGAGGACTCCGTTCAGGTTTGTTACCTCAGGTGTCCCACCAAAAGAGGAATTCCAAAGCAGAGCCCTGGGGAAGAGTGAAGGGACTACCCGAACTATGGTTAAAAATTGGGGCCTAGGGGCATGGCAAGCCCAATATGCTGTCTCTTCATATAGGCCCTGAGAGGCCTTACCTGAGGACTGGGCTCAGGCTGAGGGTCACAATGTGTGTTTGTGACCAATGTGGCCCACAAGCATGGGCTGCGCCTCATGGGCCACGCTTGTTTCAACTACACTGAACGTTGGACAACATGCCAACCACAAGGTTTCTTGCCATGGGGTAAGAGTTCTGATTTCTGCATCATTTTCAACCCTGGGCAGTGGTTGGAGATAAGGTCTAGGTTCTGGAGCCTGAAAACCGCAGTTGGGAAGAGATGACGACCTAAGGCCATGGCGGGTCCGATGTGCTCGTTGTGCGGCCAGCTGTCTGGGTGGGACCAGGAGGTCCAGGCTCAGGCTGGGTCAGAAGGAGAAATAGTGCCCAGGTCAGCCTATATGTTTGGGGTACTGCCAAATGGCGTGCAGGTTGATGCTCATTGGGGGTTTCGGGGTAGCCCTGAGGGCAATGTTTTACTTCTGTAGTGCAGGCAGAGTGCGGCATTGTAGTTCTGGATTGCCCAACTGGAGGGCTTGTGGGCCAGTAGTCTGAGGACGCAGTCTGAGAACCCAAGCTAGGCCTAGGTTTCTGGGTGAGGATATGGCAGGCACAATCTACAGACCTCGTGCATCTGAAGTCAGGGCAAGGATCAGACGATCGCTCAGGTTGGACTTTCTGCCCTGATGGCCCTTTCTTGATGGGGGTTGGATCACGAGGACATGGGGGTTTTCCCACGATGGGAGTTGTGAGAAGCTCCAAACTGCAACGATTCTTCTGCAGGACAATTGAGACCTGTTTGTTGGCTCCAGGCCAACGATTCCGAGCAGGGTTCTAAGGATGGATGGCTGGGTAGCCCACCTCGCATTCCAATTGCCTCCAAGCAACAAGACAGGTTAGATCTGCTGGATGTGGGGGGCAACCGAGGAGGCTGAGTTGAAATGGACTCTCCTGTGGATGTGTCCTAATATGTTTTTGTGTCTATGGAGACCTTGGAATGAAGCGGTGGCCCTGGGGCCCTGAAGGGTTCTCCTAAACAGAGGCTTTGACACAGCTCCAACGTGCATGTTTCCCATGTGTAGATGAGATTTGTTCTGATGGGTGAGTCAAGAAACAGCCATATGCTGGTATTGAAATCCAGGCCTCTGAGGAGAGATGCCTGGAAACCAAAGCAATGGATCCGATTAGTGCCTAGGGGCCTGTTCGTTCCTTTTTACCTCTGGGGACATCAGTCTACGGGTCTGAGTGCAGGTAGGTGCTCAGATGGGCTCAGATTGCCCCTGTTTGTCCTGGGAAGCCACAACTCTTGGGATGGCCTCAGGGACTTTGGAGGTTATCCTATTAGTAGGGTCGTGGCCATTGGAATGGGCACATACAATTCCCTTGGAGAGGGCAAGTACAGTCCTCAGGTTTGGCTCCAGGGCCCTGAGCCTGTAGGGTGTGTAGGCCAGAGCTGTTTGGACAGTTGTCTGAAAACACAAACTCGGCTTATGTTTTGGGTCATAGGTATGGCAGGACTGATCTACAGACCATGAGGAGAACACTTCGGGATATGAAAAAGGGGCGAGTGTGAGGCTCTTGCTCAAGTTTTTGTCTCTGGATATCGTGTCACTCATGGTCGTGAAATTGCCGGGTGACTTCATGGGAAAAGGACGAGTCTTACTCTCTGGGGGTTCGGTCCCGTCCACAGAGTTTGGGGTCATTCTGGGGATGGAAGAAGTCCGTTTTTTTGTTGTTGTTGTCGATTTGTTTCATTTTGTTTTTCAACCTCAGATGTCCCACCAAATGAGGGATTCCAGAGTAGAGCCCTGGGGTGGGGCGACTGGACAACCAGAAATCTGGTTAAAAATTGGGGACTAGGGACATGTCAAGCCCATTATGACATCTAATGGTCCAGCCACTGAGAGGACTTACTAGAGGACAGGACTCACGCTGAGGTCACAATGCGTGTTTATGCACTCGTCGCACACAAGAATGGGCGTGGCCTCAGGGTGAATGCTGGTTTCTCCTACACTGAACGTTGGACAACATGCCAACCACAAGGTTTCTTGCCATGGGTCAGGAAGAGTTCTGATTTCTGCATCACAGTCACCCGTGGGCAGTGATTGGAGATAAGGTCTAGGTTCTGAAGCCTGAAAACTGAGGTAGGGAAGAGATGATGACCTAAGGCCATGGCGGGTCTGATGTGCTCAGGGTGTGGTCAGCTGTCTGGGTGTTGGTCAGCAGGTCCGGGCTCAGGTTGTGTCAGACAGTGCATTAGTGCCCAGGTTAGACTATATAATTTGAGTACATTCGAGTGCCGTGTAGGTTTATCTTCATTTAAGCTGCCTGGGCAGCTCATTAGGCAATATATTTTTTCTAGAGGGCAGGCAGAGTGCTTCATTGTCGGTCCGGAATTGCCAAACATGAGGGCTTCAGGGCCAGGAGAGTGAGGACGGAAGTCTGAGAACACAAGCTAGACTTCGGATTCAGGGTGAGGGCACGGCAGGTACCCCCTACAGATCTGAACCAATATCTCATGCATCTGAAGTCAGGGCGAGGATCCGACGTTGGCTCAGGTTGGAGTTTCTGTGCATGACGGCCCCTTCATGAAGGGAGCGGAATTCGAGGCCATGGAGGTTTTCCACGTTGGGAGATGTGGGATGCCCCCTTCAAGGATTCCTTCTGCGGGACAATTGAGACCTGTTGAACAGCTCCAGGACATCCCATATGGAATGACTCCAGAGCGCCGTTCCAGGATGGATGCCTGGGAAGTCTGCCTCGCCTTCCAATTGTCTCCTAGCAACAAGACAGTTTAGATCTAATGGATCTGCGGGAGCAACCGGGGTGGCTGAGTTGAAATGCACTTTCCAGAGGATGGTTCCTAACGTCTGTTTGTGTCCATGAGGGCCTTGGAATGGGGAGGTGGCACCGGGACCCTGAAGTATTCTCCTAAGCTTTGGCATAGCTCCCATGCACAAGTTTCCTTGTGGAGACGAGATTTGTTCTGATGGGTGCCTCAGGAAATCCCCTCTGCTGGTATTGGAATCCAGGCTTTTGAGGAGACATGCCTGTAAACCAAAGCAATGGATCCGATAATGGCCTCGGGTCCTGTCTGGTTCAATCTTCTTGGTATGAGTGGAGGTAGATGAGTGGAGGTAGATGCTCAGCCGGTATCAAGCGCCCTTTTTTGTCCCGGGCGACCTACACTATTGGGATGGCCTCAGGGACTTTGGAGGGTTCTCCTAATTTGTTCGATTTTTGACAATGGAATGGGCAGAATTCCATGGATTGGGTGGGGGCAGTCCTAATGTGTGGCTCCAGGGGCCCCAGCCTGGAGGGAGTGTGGCCCAGGACTTTGAGGACAGAAGACTGAAAACACAAACTCAGCTTAAGTTTGGGGACGTAGGTATGGCACGCCCGATCTACAAACCATGAGAAGAACTCTTCAGGATATGAAGAATGAGCGAGTCTGAGGAGCTTTCTCCGGCTTTTGTCTCTAGATTTTGTTTCAGTGATGGCCGTGGAATGTTGGGGAGGTCTCATGGGCCATGGACGAATCTTCCTCTCTGTGTTTTGGCCCGATCCCAATTGTTTTTCGTCAATCTGTGGGATGGGAGGACTCCGTTCAGGTTTGTTACCTCAGGTGTCCCACCAAAAGAGGAATTCCAAAGCAGAGCCCTGGGGAAGAGTGAAGGGACTACCCGAACTATGGTTAAAAATTGGGGCCTAGGGGCATGGCAAGCCCAATATGCTGTCTCTTCATATAGGCCCTGAGAGGCCTTACCTGAGGACTGGGCTCAGGCTGAGGGTCACAATGTGTGTTTGTGACCAATGTGGCCCGCAAGCATGGGCTGGGCCTCATGGGCCACGCTTGTTTCAACTACACTGAATGTTGGACAACATGCCAACCACAAGGTTTCTTGCCATGGGGAAAGAGTTCTGATTTCTGCATCATTTTCAACCCTGGGCAGTGGTTGGAGATAAGGTCTAGGTTCTGGAGCCTGAAAACCGCAGTTGGGAAGAGATGACGACCTAAGGCCATGGCGGGTCCGATGGGCTCAGTGTGCGGCCAGCTGTCTGGGTGGGACCAGGAGGTCCAGGCTCAGGCTGGGTCAGAATGGGAAATAGTGCCCAGGTCAGCCTATATGTTTGGGGTACAGCCGAATGGCGTGCAGGTTGATCCTCATTTGGGGTTTCGGGGTAGCCCTGAGGGCAATGTTTTACTTCTGTAGGGCAGGCAGAGTGCGGCATTGTAGTTCTGGATTGCCCAACTGGAGGGCTTGTGGGCCAGTAGTCTGAGGACGGAGTCTGAGAACCCAAGCTAGGCCTAGGTTTCTGGGTGAGGATATGGCAGGCACAATCCACAGACCTCAATCGAGATCCCGTGCATCTGAAGTCAGGGCAAGGATCAGACGATCGCTCAGGTTGGACTTTCTGCCCTGATGGCCCTTTCTTGAAGGGGGTTGGATCACGAGGACATGGGGGTTTTCCCACGATGGGAGTTGTGAGAAGCTCCAAACTGCAACGATTCTTCTGCAGGACAATTGAGACCTGTTAGTTGGCTCCAGGCCAACGATTCCGAGCAGGGTTCTAAGGATGGATGGCTGGGTAGCCCACCTCGCATTCCAATTGTCTCCAAGCAACAAGACAGGTTAGATCTGCTGGATGTGGGGGGCAACCGAGGAGGCTGAGTTGAAATGGACTCTCCTGTGGATGTGTCCTAATATGTTTTTGTGTCTATGGAGACCTTGGAATGAAGCGGTGGCCCTGGGGCCCTGAAGGGTTCTCCTAAACAGAGGCTTTGACACAGCTCCAACGTGCATGTTTCCCATGTGTAGATGAGATTAGTTCTGATGGGTGAGTCAAGAAACAGCCATATGCTGGTATTGAATTCCAGGCCTCTGAGGAGAGATGCCTGGAAACCAAAGCAAAGGTTCCGATTAGTGCCTAGGGGCCTGTTCGTTCCTTTTACCTCTGGGGACATCAGTCTACGGGTCTGAGTGCAGGTAGGTGCTCAGATGGGCTCAGATTGCCCCTGTTTGTCCTGGGAAGCCATAACTCTTGGGATGGCCTCAGGGATTTGGAGGTTATCCTATTAGTAGGGTTGTGGCCATTGGAATGGGCACATACAATTCCCTTGGAGAGGGCAAGTACAGTCCTCAGGTTTGGCTCCAGGGCCCTGAGCCTGTAGGGTGTGTAGGCCAGAGCTGTTTGGACAGTTGTCTGAAAACACAAACTCGGCTTATGTTTTGGGTCATAGGTATGGCAGGACTGATCTACAGACCATGAGGAGAACACTTCGGAATATGAAAAAAGGGCGAGTGTGAGGCTCTTGCTCAAGTTTTTGTCTCTGGATATCGTGTCACTCATGGTCGTGAAATTGCCGGGTGACTTCATGGGAAATGGACGAGTCTTACTCTCTGGGGGTTCGGTCCCCTCCAAAGAGTTTGCGGTCATTCTGGGGTTGGAAGAAGTCCGTTTTTTTGTTGTTGTTGTCGATTTGTTTCATTTTGTTTTTCAACCTCAGATGTCCCACCAAATGAGGGATTCCAGAGTAGAGCCCTGGGGTGGGGCGACTGGACAACCAGAAATCTGGTTAAAAATTGGGGACTAGGGACATGTCAAGCCCATTATGACATCTAATGGTCCAGCCACTGAAAGGACTTACTAGAGGACAGGACTCACGCTGAGGTCACAATGCGTGTTTATGCACTCGTCGCACTCAAGAATGGGCGGGGCCTCAGGGTGAATGCTGGTTTCTCCTACACTGAACGTTGGACAACATGCCAACCACAAGGTTTCTTGCCATGGGTCAGGAAGAGTTCTGATTTCTGCATCACAGTCACCCGTGGGCAGTGATTGGAGATAAGGTCTAGGTTCTGAAGCCTGAAAACTGAGGTAGGGAAGAGATGATGACCTAAGGCCATGGCGGGTCTGATGTTCTCAGGGTGCGGTCAGCTGTCTGGGTGTTGGTCAGCAGGTCCGGGCTCAGGTTGTGTCAGACAGTGCATTAGTGCCCAGGTTAGACTATATAATTTGGGTACATTCGAGTGCCGTGTAGGTTTATCCTCATTTAAGCTGCCTGGGGAGCTCATTAGGCAATACATTTTTTCTAGAGGGCAGGCAGAGTGCTTCATTGTCGGTCCGGAATTGCCAAACCTGAGGGCTTCGGGGCCAGGAGAGTGAGGACGGAAGTCTGAGAACACAAGCTAGTCTTCGGATTCAGGGTAAGGGCACGGCAGGTACCCCCTGCAGATCTGAACCAATATCCCATGCATCTGAAGTCAGGGCGAGGATCCGACGTTGGCTCAGGTTGGAGTTTCTGTGCATGACGGCCCTTTCATGAAGGGAGCGGAATCTCGAGGCCATGGAGGTTTTCCACGTTGGGAGATGTGGGATGCCCCCTTCAAGGATTCCTTCTGCGGGACAATTGAGACCTGTTGGACAGCTCCAGGACATCCCATATGGAATGACTCCAGAGCACTGTTCCAGGATGGATGCCTGGGAAGTCCGCCTCGCCTTCCAATTGTCTCCTAGCAACAAGACAGTTTAGATCTAATGGATCTGCGGGAGCAACCGGGGTGGCTGAGTTGAAATGCACTTTCCAGAGGATGGGTCCTAACGTGTGTTTGTGTCCATGAGGGCCTTGGAATCGGGAGGTGGCACCGGGACCCTGAAGTATTCTCCTAAGCTTTGGCATAGCTCCCATGCAAAAGATTCCTTGTGGAGACGAGATTTGTTCTGATGGGTGCCTCAGGAAATCCCCTCTGCTGGTATTGGAATCCAGGCTTTTGAGAAGACATGCCTGTAAACCAAAGCAATGGATCCGATAATGGCCTCGGGTCCTGTCTGCTTCAATCTTCTTGGTATGAGTGGAGGTAGATGAGTGGAGGTAGATGCTCAGCCGGTATCAACCGCCCTTTTTTGTCCCGGGTGACCTACACTATTGGGATGGCCTAAGGGACTTTGGAGGGTTCTCCTAATTTGTACGATTTTTGACAATGGAATGGGCAGAATTCCCATGGATTGGGTGGGGGCAGTCCTAATGTGTGGCTCCAGGGGCCCCAGCCTGGAGGGAGTGTGGCCCAGGACTTTGAGGACAGAAGACTGAAAACACAAACTCAGCTTAAGTTTGGGGACGTAGGTATGGCACGCCCGATCTACAAACCATGAGAAGAACTCTTCAGGATATGAAGAATGAGCGAGTCTGAGGCGCTTGCTCAGGCTTTTGTCTCTGGATTTTGTTTCAGCGATGGCCGTGGAATGTTGGGGAGGTCTCATGGGCCATGGACGAATTTTCCTCTCTGTGGATGTGGCCTGATCCCAATTGTTTTTCGTCAATCTGTGGGATGGGAGGACTCCTTTCAGGTTTGTTACCTCAGGTGTCCCACCAAAAGAGGAATTCCAAAGCAGAGCCCTGGGGAAGAGTGAAGGGACAACCCGAACTATGGTTAAAAATTGGGGCCTAGGGGCATGGCAAGCCCAATATGCTGTCTCTTCATATAGGCCCTGAGAGGCCTTACCTGAGGACTGGGCTCAGGCTGAGGGTCACAATGTGTGTTTGTGACCAATGTGGCCCGCAAGCATGGGCTGGGCCTCATGGGCCACGCTTGTTTCAACTACACTGAATGTTGGACAACATGCCAACCACAAGGTTTCTTGCCATGGGGAAAGAGTTCTGATTTCTGCATCATTTTCAACCCTGGGCAGTGGTTGGAGATAAGGTCTAGGTTCTGGAGCCTGAAAACCGCAGTTGGGAAGAGATGACGACCTAAGGCCATGGCGGGTCCGATGGGCTCAGTGTGCGGCCAGCTGTCTGGGTGGGACCAGGAGGTCCAGGCTCAGGCTGGGTCAGAATGGGAAATAGTGCCCAGGTCAGCCTATATGTTTGGGGTACAGCCGAATGGCGTGCAGGTTGATCCTCATTTGGGGTTTCGGGGTAGCCCTGAGGGCAATGTTTTACTTCTGTAGGGCAGGCAGAGTGCGGCATTGTAGTTCTGGATTGCCCAACTGGAGGGCTTGTGGGCCAGTAGTCTGAGGACGGAGTCTGAGAACCCAAGCTAGGCCTAGGTTTCTGGGTGAGGATATGGCAGGCACAATCCACAGACCTCAATCGAGATCCCGTGCATCTGAAGTCAGGGCAAGGATCAGACGATCGCTCAGGTTGGACTTTCTGCCCTGATGGCCCTTTCTTGAAGGGGGTTGGATCACGAGGACATGGGGGTTTTCCCACGATGGGAGTTGTGAGAAGCTCCAAACTGCAACGATTCTTCTGCAGGACAATTGAGACCTGTTAGTTGGCTCCAGGCCAACGATTCCGAGCAGGGTTCTAAGGATGGATGGCTGGGTAGCCCACCTCGCATTCCAATTGTCTCCAAGCAACAAGACAGGTTAGATCTGCTGGATGTGGGGGGCAACCGAGGAGGCTGAGTTGAAATGGACTCTCCTGTGGATGTGTCCTAATATGTTTTTGTGTCTATGGAGACCTTGGAATGAAGCGGTGGCCCTGGGGCCCTGAAGGGTTCTCCTAAACAGAGGCTTTGACACAGCTCCAACGTGCATGTTTCCCATGTGTAGATGAGATTAGTTCTGATGGGTGAGTCAAGAAACAGCCATATGCTGGTATTGAATTCCAGGCCTCTGAGGAGAGATGCCTGGAAACCAAAGCAAAGGTTCCGATTAGTGCCTAGGGGCCTGTTCGTTCCTTTTACCTCTGGGGACATCAGTCTACGGGTCTGAGTGCAGGTAGGTGCTCAGATGGGCTCAGATTGCCCCTGTTTGTCCTGGGAAGCCATAACTCTTGGGATGGCCTCAGGGATTTGGAGGTTATCCTATTAGTAGGGTTGTGGCCATTGGAATGGGCACATACAATTCCCTTGGAGAGGGCAAGTACAGTCCTCAGGTTTGGCTCCAGGGCCCTGAGCCTGTAGGGTGTGTAGGCCAGAGCTGTTTGGACAGTTGTCTGAAAACACAAACTCGGCTTATGTTTTGGGTCATAGGTATGGCAGGACTGATCTACAGACCATGAGGAGAACACTTCGGAATATGAAAAAAGGGCGAGTGTGAGGCTCTTGCTCAAGTTTTTGTCTCTGGATATCGTGTCACTCATGGTCGTGAAATTGCCGGGTGACTTCATGGGAAATGGACGAGTCTTACTCTCTGGGGGTTCGGTCCCCTCCAAAGAGTTTGCGGTCATTCTGGGGTTGGAAGAAGTCCGTTTTTTTGTTGTTGTTGTCGATTTGTTTCATTTTGTTTTTCAACCTCAGATGTCCCACCAAATGAGGGATTCCAGAGTAGAGCCCTGGGGTGGGGCGACTGGACAACCAGAAATCTGGTTAAAAATTGGGGACTAGGGACATGTCAAGCCCATTATGACATCTAATGGTCCAGCCACTGAAAGGACTTACTAGAGGACAGGACTCACGCTGAGGTCACAATGCGTGTTTATGCACTCGTCGCACTCAAGAATGGGCGGGGCCTCAGGGTGAATGCTGGTTTCTCCTACACTGAACGTTGGACAACATGCCAACCACAAGGTTTCTTGCCATGGGTCAGGAAGAGTTCTGATTTCTGCATCACAGTCACCCGTGGGCAGTGATTGGAGATAAGGTCTAGGTTCTGAAGCCTGAAAACTGAGGTAGGGAAGAGATGATGACCTAAGGCCATGGCGGGTCTGATGTTCTCAGGGTGCGGTCAGCTGTCTGGGTGTTGGTCAGCAGGTCCGGGCTCAGGTTGTGTCAGACAGTGCATTAGTGCCCAGGTTAGACTATATAATTTGGGTACATTCGAGTGCCGTGTAGGTTTATCCTCATTTAAGCTGCCTGGGGAGCTCATTAGGCAATACATTTTTTCTAGAGGGCAGGCAGAGTGCTTCATTGTCGGTCCGGAATTGCCAAACCTGAGGGCTTCGGGGCCAGGAGAGTGAGGACGGAAGTCTGAGAACACAAGCTAGTCTTCGGATTCAGGGTAAGGGCACGGCAGGTACCCCCTGCAGATCTGAACCAATATCTCATGCATCTGAAGTCAGGGCGAGGATCCGACGTTGGCTCAGGTTGGAGTTTCTGTGCATGACGGCCCCTTCATGAAGGGAGCGGAATCTCGAGGCCATGGAGGTTTTCCACGTTGGGAGATGTGGGATGCCCCCTTCAAGGATTCCTTCTGCGGGACAATTGAGACCTGTTGGACAGCTCCAGGACATCCCATATGGAATGACTCCAGAGCACTGTTCCAGGATGGATGCCTGGGAAGTCCGCCTCGCCTTCCAATTGTCTCCTAGCAACAAGACAGTTTAGATCTAATGGATCTGCGGGAGCAACCGGGGTGGCTGAGTTGAAATGCACTTTCCAGAGGATGGGTCCTAACGTGTGTTTGTGTCTATGAGGGCCTTGGAATGGGGAGGTGGCACCGGGACCCTGAAGTATTCTCCTAAGCTTTGGCATAGCTCCCATGCAAAAGATTCCTTGGGGAGACGAGATTTGTTCTGATGGGTGCCTCAGGAAATCCCCTCTGCTGGTATTGGAATCCAGGCTTTTGAGGAGACATGCCTGTAAACCAAAGCAATGGATCCGATAATGGCCTCGGGTCCTGTCTGCTTCAATCTTCTTGGTATGAGTGGAGGTAGATGAGTGGAGGTAGATGCTCAGCCGGTATCAACCGCCCTTTTTTGTCCCGGGTGACCTACACTATTGGGATGGCCTAAGGGACTTTGGAGGGTTCTCCTAATTTGTACGATTTTTGACAATGGAATGGGCAGAATTCCCATGGATTGGGTGGGGGCAGTCCTAATGTGTGGCTCCAGGGGCCCCAGCCTGGAGGGAGTGTGGCCCAGGACTTTGAGGACAGAAGACTGAAAACACAAACTCAGCTTAAGTTTGGGGACGTAGGTATGGCACGCCCGATCTACAAACCATGAGAAGAACTCTTCAGGATATGAAGAATGAGCGAGTCTGAGGCGCTTGCTCAGGCTTTTGTCTCTGGATTTTGTTTCAGCGATGGCCGTGGAATGTTGGGGAGGTCTCATGGGCCATGGACGAATTTTCCTCTCTGTGGATGTGGCCTGATCCCAATTGTTTTTCGTCAATCTGTGGGATGGGAGGACTCCTTTCAGGTTTGTTACCTGAGGTGTCCCACCAAAAGAGGAATTCCAAAGCAGAGCCCTGGGGAAGAGTGAAGGGACAACCCGAACTATGGTTAAAAATTGGGGCCTAGGGGCATGGCAAGCCCAATATGCTGTCTCTTCATATAGGCCCTGAGAGGCCTTACCTGAGGACTGGGCTCAGGCTGAGGGTCACAATGTGTGTTTGTGACCAATGTGGCCCGCAAGCATGGGCTGGGCCTCATGGGCCACGCTTGTTTCAACTACACTGAATGTTGGACAACATGCCAACCACAAGGTTTCTTGCCATGGGGAAAGAGTTCTGATTTCTGCATCATTTTCAACCCTGGGCAGTGGTTGGAGATAAGGTCTAGGTTCTGGAGCCTGAAAACCGCAGTTGGGAAGAGATGACGACCTAAGGCCATGGCGGGTCCGATGTGCTCAGTGTGCGGCCAGCTGTCTGGGTGGGACCAGGAGGTCCAGGCTCAGGCTGGGTCAGAATGGGAAATAGTGCCCAGGTCAGCCTATATGTTTGGGGTACAGCCGAATGGCGTGCAGGTTGATCCTCATTTGGGGTTTCGGGGTAGCCCTGAGGGCAATGTTTTACTTCTGTAGGGCAGGCAGAGTGCGGCATTGTAGTTCTGGATTGCCCAACTGGAGGGCTTGTGGGCCTGTAGTCTGAGGACGGAGTCTGAGAACCCAAGCTAGGCCTAGGTTTCTGGGTGAGGATATGGCAGGCACAATCCACAGACCTCAATCGAGATCCCGTGCATCTGAAATCAGGGCAAGGATCAGACGATCGCTCAGGTTGGACTTTCTGCCCTGATGGCCCTTTCTTGAAGGGGGTTGGATCACGAGGACATGGGGGTTTTCCCACGATGGGAGTTGTGAGAAGCTCCAAACTGCAACGATTCTTCTGCAGGACAATTGAGACCTGTTGGTTGGCTCCAGGCCAACGATTCCGAGCAGGGTTCTAAGGATGGATGGCTGGGTAGCCCACCTCGCATTCCAATTGTCTCCAAGCAACAAGACAGGTTAGATCTGCTGGATGTGGGGGGCAACCGAGGAGGCTGAGTTGAAATGGACTCTCCTGTGGATGTGTCCTAATATGTTTTTGTGTCTATGGAGACCTTGGAATGAAGCGGTGGCCCTGGGGCCCTGAAGGGTTCTCCTAAACATAGGCTTTGACACAGCTCCAACGTGCATGTTTCCCATGTGTAGATGAGATTAGTTCTGATGGGTGAGTCAAGAAACAGCCATATGCCTGTATTGAAATCCAGGCCTCTGAGGAGAGATGCCTGGAAACCAAAGCAATGGTTCCGATTAGTGCCTAGGGGCCTGTTCGTTCCTTTTACCTCTGGGGACATCAGTCTACGGGTCTGAGTGCAGGTAGGTGCTCAGATGGGCTCAGATTGCCCCTGTTTGTCCTGGGAAGCCATAACTCTTGGGATGGCCTCAGGGACTTTGGAGGTTATCCTATTAGTAGGGTTATGGCCATTGGAATGGGCACATACAATTCCCTTGGAGAGGGCAAGTACAGTCCTCAGGTTTGGCTCCAGGGCCCTGAGCCTGTAGGGTGTGTAGGCCAGAGCTGTTTGGACAGTTGTCTGAAAACACAAACTCGGCTTATGTTTTGGGTCATAGGTATGGCAGGACTGATCTACAGACCATGAGGAGAACACTTCGGGATATGAAAAAAGGGCGAGTATGAGGTTCTTGCTCAAGTTTTTGTCTCTGGATATCGTGTCACTCATGGTCGTGAAATTGCCGGGTGACTTCATGGGAAATGGACGAGTCTTACTCTCTGGGGGTTCGGTCCCCTCCAAAGAGTTTGTGGTCATTCTGGGGTTGGAAGAAGTCCGTTTTTTTGTTGTTGTTGTCGATTTGTTTCATTTTGTTTTTCAACCTCAGATGTCCCACCAAATGAGGGATTCCAGAGTAGAGCCCTGGGGTGGGGCGACTGGACAACCAGAAATCTGGTTAAAAATTGGGGACTAGGGACATGTCAAGCCCATTATGACATCTAATGGTCCAGCCACTGAAAGGACTTACTAGAGGACAGGACTCACGCTGAGGTCACAATGCGTGTTTATGCACTCGTCGCACTCAAGAATGGGCGGGGCCTCAGGGTGAATGCTGGTTTCTCCTACACTGAACGTTGGACAACATGCCAACCACAAGGTTTCTTGCCATGGGTCAGGAAGAGTTCTGATTTCTGCATCACAGTCACCCGTGGGCAGTGATTGGAGATAAGGTCTAGGTTCTGAAGCCTGAAAACTGAGGTAGGGAAGAGATGATGACCTAAGGCCATGGCGGGTCTGATGTTCTCAGGGTGCGGTCAGCTGTCTGGGTGTTGGTCAGCAGGTCCGGGCTCAGGTTGTGTCAGACAGTGCATTAGTGCCCAGGTTAGACTATATAATTTGGGTACATTCGAGTGCCGTGTAGGTTTATCCTCATTTAAGCTGCCTGGGGAGCTCATTAGGCAATACATTTTTTCTAGAGGGCAGGCAGAGTGCTTCATTGTCGGTCCGGAATTGCCAAACCTGAGGGCTTCGGGGCCAGGAGAGTGAGGACGGAAGTCTGAGAACACAAGCTAGTCTTCGGATTCAGGGTAAGGGCACGGCAGGTACCCCCTGCAGATATGAACCAATATCTCATGCATCTGAAGTCAGGGCGAGGATCCGACGTTGGCTCAGGTTGGAGTTTCTGTGCATGACGGCCCCTTCATGAAGGGAGCGGAATCTCGAGGCCATGGAGGTTTTCCACGTTGGGAGATGTGGGATGCCCCCTTCAAGGATTCCTTCTGCGGGACAATTGAGACCTGTTGGACAGCTCCAGGACATCCCATATGGAATGACTCCAGAGCACTGTTCCAGGATGGATGCCTGGGAAGTCCGCCTCGCCTTCCAATTGTCTCCTAGCAACAAGACAGTTTAGATCTAATGGATCTGCGTGAGCAACCGGGGTGGCTGAGTTGAAATGCACTTTCCAGAGGATGGGTCCTAACGTGTGTTTGTGTCCATGAGGGCCTTGGAATGGGGAGGTGGCACCGGGACCCTGAAGTATTCTCCTACGCTTTGGCATAGCTCCCATGCAAAAGATTCCTTGTGGAGACGAGATTTGTTCTGATGGGTGCCTCAGGAAATCCCCTCTGCTGGTATTGGAATCCAGGCTTTTGAGGAGACATGCCTGTAAACCAAAGCAATGGATCCGATAATGGCCTCGGGTCCTGTCTGCTTCAATCTTCTTGGTATGAGTGGAGGTAGATGAGTGGAGGTAGATGCTCAGCCGGTATCAACCGCCCTTTTTTGTCCCGGGTGACCTACACTATTGGGATGGCCTAAGGGACTTTGGAGGGTTCTCCTAATTTGTACGATTTTTGACAATGGAATGGGCAGAATTCCCATGGATTGGGTGGGGGCAGTCCTAATGTGTGGCTCCAGGGGCCCCAGCCTGGAGGGAGTGTGGCCCAGGACTTTGAGGACAGAAGACTGAAAACACAAACTCAGCTTAAGTTTGGGGACGTAGGTATGGCATGTCCGATCTACAAACCATGAGAAGAACTCTTCAGGATATGAAGAATGAGCGAGTCTGAGGCGCTTGCTCAGGCTTTTGTCTCTGGATTTTGTTTCAGCGATGGCCGTGGAATGTTGGGGAGGTCTCATGGGCCATGGACGAATTTTCCTCTCTGTGGATGTGGCCTGATCCCAATTGTTTTTCGTCAATCTGTGGGATGGGAGGACTCCTTTCAGGTTTGTTACCTCAGGTGTCCCACCAAAAGAGGAATTCCAAAGCAGAGCCCTGGGGAAGAGTGAAGGGACAACCCGAACTATGGTTAAAAATTGGGGCCTAGGGGCATGGCAAGCCCAATATGCTGTCTCTTCATATAGGCCCTGAGAGACCTTACCTGAGGACTGGGCTCAGGCTGAGGGTCACAATGTGTGTTTGTGACCAATGTGGCCCGCAAGCATGGGCTGGGCCTCATGGGCCACGCTTGTTTCAACTACACTGAATGTTGGACAACATGCCAACCACAAGGTTTCTTGCCATGGGGAAAGAGTTCTGATTTCTGCATCATTTTCAACCCTGGGCAGTGGTTGGAGATAAGGTCTAGGTTTTGGAGCCTGAAAACCGCAGTTGGGAAGAGATGACGACCTAAGGCCATGGCGGGTCCGATGTGCTCAGTGTGCGGCCAGCTGTCTGGGTGGGACCAGGAGGTCCAGGCTCAGGCTGGGTCAGAATGGGAAATAGTGCCCAGGTCAGCCTATATGTTTGGGGTACAGCCGAATGGCGTGCAGGTTGATCCTCATTTGGGGTTTCGGGGTAGCCCTGAGGGCAATGTTTTACTTCTGTAGGGCAGGCAGAGTGCGGCATTGTAGTTCTGGATTGCCCAACTGGAGGGCTTGTGGGCCTGTAGTCTGAGGACGGAGTCTGAGAACCCAAGCTAGGCCTAGGTTTCTGCGTGAGGATATGGCAGGCACAATCCACAGACCTCAATCGAGATCCCGTGCATCTGAAGTCAGGGCAAGGATCAGACGATCGCTCAGGTTGGACTTTCTGCCCTGATGGCCCTTTCTTGAAGGGGGTTGGATCACGAGGACATGGGGGTTTTCCCACGATGGGAGTTGTGAGAAGCTCCAAACTGCAACGATTCTTCTGCAGGACAATTGAGACCTGTTGGTTGGCTCCAGGCCAACGATTCCGAGCAGGGTTCTAAGGATGGATGGCTGGGTAGCCCACCTCGCATTCCAATTGTCTCCAAGCAACAAGACAGGTTAGATCTGCTGGATGTGGGGGGCAACCGAGGAGGCTGAGTTGAAATGGACTCTCCTGTGGATGTGTCCTAATATGTTTTTGTGTCTATGGAGACCTTGGAATGAAGCGGTGGCCCTGGGGCCCTGAAGGGTTCTCCTAAACAGAGGCTTTGACACAGCTCCAAGGTGCATGTTTCCCATGTGTAGATGAGATTAGTTCTGATGGGTGAGTCAAGAAACAGCCATATGCTGGTACTGAAATCCAGGCCTCTGAGGAGAGATGCCTGGAAACCAAAGCAATGGTTCCGATTAGTGCCTAGGGGCCTGTTCGTTCCTTTTACCTCTGGGGACATCAGTCTACGGGTCTGAGTGCAGGTAGGTGCTCAGATGGGCTCAGATTGCCCCTGTTTGTCCTGGGAAGCCATAACTCTTGGGATGGCCTCAGGGACTTTGGAGGTTATCCTATTAGTAGGGTTGTGGCCATTGGAATGGGCACATACAATTCCCTTGGAGAGGGCAAGTACATTCCTCAGGTTTGGCTCCAGGGCCCTGAGCCTGTAGGGTGTGTAGGCCAGAGCTGTTTGGACAGTTGTCTGAAAACACAAACTCGGCTTATGTTTTGGGTCATAGGTATGGCAGGACTGATCTACAGACCATGAGGAGAACACTTCGGGATATGAAAAAAGGGCGAGTGTGAGGCTCTTGCTCAAGTTTTTGTCTCTGGATATCGTGTCACTCATGGTCGTGAAATTGCCGGGTGACTTCATGGGAAATGGACGAGTCTTACTCTCTGGGGGTTCGGTCCCCTCCAAAGAGTTTGGTGTCATTCTGGGGTTGGAAGAAGTCCGTTTTTTTGTTGTTGTTGTCGATTTGTTTCATTTTGTTTTTCAACCTCAGATGTCCCACCAAATGAGGGATTCCAGAGTAGAGCCCTGGGGTGGGGCGACTGGACAACCAGAAATCTGGTTAAAAATTGGGGACTAGGGACATGTCAAGCCCATTATGACATCTAATGGTCCAGCCACTGAAAGGACTTACTAGAGGACAGGACTCACGCTGAGGTCACAATGCGTGTTTATGCACTCGTCGCACTCAAGAATGGGCGGGGCCTCAGGGTGAATGCTGGTTTCTCCTACACTGAACGTTGGACAACATGCCAACCACAAGGTTTCTTGCCATGGGTCAGGAAGAGTTCTGATTTCTGCATCACAGTCACCCGTGGGCAGTGATTGGAGATAAGGTCTAGGTTCTGAAGCCTGAAAACTGAGGTAGGGAAGAGATGATGACCTAAGGCCAGGGCGGGTCTGATGTTCTCAGGGTGCGGTCAGCTGTCTGGGTGTTGGTCAGCAGGTCCGGGCTCAGGTTGTGTCAGACAGTGCATTAGTGCCCAGGTTAGACTATATAATTTGGGTACATTCGAGTGCCGTGTAGGTTTATCCTCATTTAAGCTGCCTGGGGAGCTCATTAGGCAATACATTTTTTCTAGAGGGCAGGCAGAGTGCTTCATTGTCGGTCCGGAATTGCCAAACCTGAGGGCTTCGGGGCCAGGAGAGTGAGGACGGAAGTCTGAGAACACAAGCTAGTCTTCGGATTCAGGGTAAGGGCACGGCAGGTACCCCCTGCAGATCTGAACCAATATCTCATGCATCTGAAGTCAGGGCAAGGATCCGACGTTGGCTCAGGTTGGAGTTTCTGTGCATGACGGCCCCTTCATGAAGGGAGCGGAATCTCGAGGCCATGGAGGTTTTCCACGTTGGGAGATGTGGGATGCCCCCTTCAAGGATTCCTTCTGCGGGACAATTGAGACCTGTTGGACAGCTCCAGGACATCCCATATGGAATGACTCCAGAGCACTGTTCCAGGATGGATGCCTGGGAAGTCCGCCTCGCCTTCCAATTGTCTCCTAGCAACAAGACAGTTTAGATCTAATGGATCTGCGGGAGCAACCGGGGTGGCTGAGTTGAAATGCACTTTCCAGAGGATGGGTCCTAACGTGTGTTTGTGTCCATGAGGGCCTTGGAATGGGGAGGTGGCACCGGGACCCTGAAGTATTCTCCTAAGCTTTGGCATAGCTCCCATGCAAAAGATTCCTTGTGGAGACGAGATTTGTTCTGATGGGTGCCTCAGGAAATCCCCTCTGCTGGTATTGGAATCCAGGCTTTTGAGGAGACATGCCTGTAAACCAAAGCAATGGATCCGATAATGGCCTCGGGTCCTGTCTGCTTCAATCTTCTTGGTATGAGTGGAGGTAGATGAGTGGAGGTAGATGCTCAGCCGGTATCAACCGCCCTTTTTTGTCCCGGGTGACCTACACTATTGGGATGGCCTAAGGGACTTTGGAGGGTTCTCCTAATTTGTACGATTTTTGACAATGGAATGGGCAGAATTCCCATGGATTGGGTGGGGGCAGTCCTAATGTGTGGCTCCAGGGGCCCCAGCCTGGAGGGAGTGTGGCCCAGGACTTTGAGGACAGAAGACTGAAAACACAAACTCAGCTTAAGTTTGGGGACGTAGGTATGGCACGCCCGATCTACAAACCATGAGAAGAACTCTTCAGGATATGAAGAATGAGCGAATCTGAGGCGCTTGCTCAGGCTTTTGTCTCTGGATTTTGTTTCAGCGATGGCCGTGGAATGTTGGGGAGGTCTCATGGGCCATGGACGAATTTTCCTCTCTGTGGATGTGGCCTGATCCCAATTGTTTTTCGTCAATCTGTGGGATGGGAGGACTCCTTTCAGGTTTGTTACCTCAGGTGTCCCACCAAAAGAGGAATTCCAAAGCAGAGCCCTGGGGAAGAGTGAAGGGACAACCCGAACTATGGTTAAAAATTGGGGACTAGGGGCATGGCAAGCCCAATATGCTGTCTCTTCATATAGGCCCTGAGAGGCCTTACCTGAGGACTGGGCTCAGGCTGAGGGTCACAATGTGTGTTTGTGACCAATATGGCCCGCAAGCATGGGCTGGGCCTCATGGGCCACGCTTGTTTCAACTACACTGAACGTTGGACAACATGCCAACCACAAGGTTTCTTGCCATGGGGTAAGAGTTCTGATTTCTGCATCATTTTCAACCCTGGGCAGTGGTTGGAGATAAGGTCTAGGTTCTGGAGCCTGAAAACCGCAGTTGGGAAGAGATGACGACCTAAGGCCATGGCGGGTCCGATGTGCTCAGTGTGCGGCCAGCTGTCTGGGTGGGACCAGGAGGTCCAGGCTCAGGCTGGGTCAGAAGGGCAAATAGTGCCCAGGTCAGCCTATATGTTTGGGGTACAGCCGAATGGCGTGCAGGTTGATCCTCATTTGGGGTTTCGGGGTAGCCCTGAGGGCAATGTTTTACTTCTGTAGGGCAGGCAGAGTGCGGCATTGTAGTTCTGGATTGCCCAACTGGAGGGCTTGTGGGCCAGTAGTCTGAGGACGGAGTCTGAGAACCCAAGCTAGGCCTAGGTTTCTGGGTGAGGATATGGCAGGCACAATCTACAGACCTCAATAGAGATCTCGTGCATCTGAAGTCAGGGCAAGGATCAGACGATCGCTCAATTGGACTTTCTGCCCTGATGGCCCTTTCTTGAAGGGGGTTGGATCACGAGGACATGGGGGTTTTCCCACGATGGGAGTTGTGAGAAGCTCCAAACTGCAAAGATTCTTCTGCAGGACAATTGAGACCTGTTGGTTGGCTCCAGGCCAACGATTCCGAGCAGGGTTCTAAGGATGGATGGCTGGGTAGCCCACCTCGCATTCCAATTGTCTCCAAGCAACAAGACAGGTTAGATCTGCTGGATGTGGGGGGCAACCGAGGAGGCTGAGTTGAAATGGACTCTCCTGTGGATGTGTCCTAATAAGTTTTTGAGTCTATGGAGACCTTGGAATGAAGCGGTGGCCCTGGGGCCCTGAAGGGTTCTCCTAAACAGAGGCTTTGACACAGCTCCAACGTGCATGTTTCCCATGTGTAGATGAGATTTGTTCTGATGGGTGAGTCAAGAAACAGCCATATGCTGGTATTGAAATCCAGGCCTCTGAGGAGAGATGCCTGGAAACCAAAGCAATGGTTCCGATTAGTGCCTAGGGGCCTGTTCGTTCCTTTTTACCTCTGGGGACATCAGTCTATGGGTCTGAGTGCAGGTAGGTGCTCAGATGGGCTCAGATTGCCCCTGTTTGTCCTGGGAAGCCATAACTCTTGGGATGGCCTCAGGGACTTTGGAGGTTATCCTATTAGTAGGGTTGTGGCCATTGGAATGGGCACATACAATTCCCTTGGAGAGGGCAAGTACAGTCCTCAGGTTTGGCTCCAGGGCCCTGAGCCTGTAGGGTGTGTAGGCCAGAGCTGTTTGGACAGTTGTCTGAAAACACAAACTCGGCTTATGTTTTGGGTCATAGGTATGGCAGGACTGATCTACAGACCATGAGGAGAACACTTCGGGATATGAAAAAAGGGCGAGTGTGAGGCTCTTGCTCAAGTTTTTGTCTCTGGATATCGTGTCACTCATGGTCGTGAAATTGCCGGGTGACTTCATGGGAAATGGACGAGTCTTACTCTCTGGGGGTTCGGTCCCCTCCAAAGAGTTTGGTGTCATTCTGGGGTTGGAAGAAGTCCGTTTTTTTGTTGTTGTTGTCGATTTGTTTCATTTTGTTTTTCAACCTCAGATGTCCCACCAAATGAGGGATTCCAGAGTAGAGCCCTGGGGTGGGGCGACTGGACAACCAGAAATCTGGTTAAAAATTGGCGACTAGGGACATGTCAAGCCCATTATGACATCTAATGGTCCAGCCACTGAAAGGACTTACTAGAGGACAGGACTCACGCTGAGGTCACAATGCGTGTTTATGCACTCGTCGCACTCAAGAATGGGCGGGGCCTCAGGGTGAATGCTGGTTTCTCCTACACTGAACGTTGGACAACATGCCAACCACAAGGTTTCTTGCCATGGGTCAGGAAGAGTTCTGATTTCTGCATCACAGTCACCCGTGGGCAGTGATTGGAGATAAGGTCTAGGTTCTGAAGCCTGAAAACTGAGGTAGGGAAGAGATGATGACCTAAGGCCATGGCGGGTCTGATGTTCTCAGGGTGCGGTCAGCTGTCTGGGTGTTGGTCAGCAGGTCCGGGCTCAGGTTGTGTCAGACAGTGCATTAGTGCCCAGGTTAGACTATATAATTTGGGTACATTCGAGTGTCGTGTAGGTTTATCTTCATTTAAGCTGCCTGGGGAGCTCATTAGGCAATACATTTTTTCTAGAGGGCAGGCAGAGTGCTTCATTGTCGGTCCGGAATTGCCAAACCTGAGGGCTTCGGGGCCAGGAGAGTGAGGACGGAAGTCTGAGAACACAAGCTAGTCTTCGGATTCAGGGTAAGGGCACGGCAGGTACCCCCTGCAGATCTGAACCAATATCTCATGCATCTGAAGTCAGGGCGAGGATCCGACGTTGGCTCAGGTTGGAGTTTCTGTGCATGACGGCCCCTTCATGAAGGGAGCGGAATCTCAAGGCCATGGAGGTTTTCCACGTTGGGAGATGTGGGATGCCCCCTTCAAGGATTCCTTCTGCGGGACAATTGAGACCTGTTGGACAGCTCCAGGACATCCCATATGGAATGACTCCAGAGCACTGTTCCAGGATGGATGCCTGGGAAGTCCGCCTCGCCTTCCAATTGTCTCCTTGCAACAAGACAGTTTAGATCTAATGGATCTGCGGGAGCAACCGGGGTGGCTGAGTTGAAATGCACTTTCCAGAGGATGGGTCCTAACGTGTGTTTGTGTCCATGAGGGCCTTGGAATGGGGAGGTGGCACCGGGACCCTGAAGTATTCTCCTAAGCTTTGGCATAGCTCCCATGCAAAAGATTCCTTGTGGAGACGAGATTTGTTCTGATGGGTGCCTCAGGAAATCCCCTCTGCTGGTATTGGAATCCAGGCTTTTGAGGAGACATGCCTGTAAACCAAAGCAATGGATCCGATAATGGCCTCGGGTCCTTTCTGGTTCAATCTTCTTGGTATGAGTGGAGGTAGATGAGTGGAGGTAGATGCTCAGCCGGTATCAACCGCCCTTTTTTGTCCTGGGCGACCTACACTATTGGGATGGCCTCAGGGACTTTGGAGGGTTCTCCTAATTTGTACGATTTTTGACAATGGAATGGGCAGAATTCCCATGGATTGGGTGGGGGCAGTCCTAATGTGTGGCTCCAGGGGCCCCAGCCTGGAGGGAGTGTGGCCCAGGACTTTGAGGACAGAAGACTGAAAACACAAACTCAGCTTAAGTTTGGGGACGTAGGTATGGCACGCCCGATCTACAAACCATGAGAAGAACTCTTCAGGATATGAAGAATGAGCGAGTCTGAGGCGCTTGCTCAGGCTTTTGTCTCTGGATTTTGTTTCAGCGATGGCCGTGGAATGTTGGGGAGGTCTCATGGGCCATGGACGAATCTTCCTCTCTGTGGATGTGGCCTGATCCCAATAGTTTTTCGTCAATCTGTGGGATGGGAGGACTCCTTTCAGGTTTGTTACCTCAGGTGTCCCACCAAAAGAGGAATTCCAAAGCAGAGCCCTGGGGAAGAGTGAAGGGACAACCTGAACTACGGTTAAAAATTGGGGCCTAGGGGCATGGCAAGCCCAATATGCTGTCTCTTCATATAGGCCCTGAGAGGCCTTACCTGAGGACTGGGCTCAGGCTGAGGGTCACAATGTGTGTTTGTGACCAATATGGCCCGCAAGCATGGGCTGGGCCTCATGGGCCACGCTTGTTTCAACTACACTGAACGTTGGACAACATGCCAACCATAAGGTTTCTTTCCATGGGGAAAGAGTTCTGATTTCTGCATCATTTTCAACCCTGGGCAGTGGTTGGAGATAAGGTCTAGGTTCTGGAGCCTGAAAAACGCAGTTGGGAAGAGATGACGACCTAAGGCCATGGCGGGTCCGATGGGCTCAGTGTGCGGCCAGCTGTCTGGGTGGGACCAGGAGGTCCAGGCTCAGGCTGGGTCAGAAGGGGAAATTGTGCCCAGGTCAGCCTATATGTTTGGGGTACAGCCGAATGGCGTGCAGGTTGATCCTCATTTGGGGTTTCGGGGTAGCCCTGAGGGCAATGTTTTACTTCTGTAGGGCAGGCAGAGTGCGGCATTGTAGTTCTGGATTGCCCAACTGGAGGGCTTGTGGGCCAGTAGTCTGAGGACGGAGTCTGAGAACCCAAGCTAGGCCTAGGTTTCTGGGTGAGGATATGGCAGGCACAATTGACAGACCTCAATAGAGATCTCGTGCATCTGAAGTCAGGGCAAGGATCAGACGATCGCTCACGTTGGACTTTCTGCCCTGATGGCCCTTTCTTGAAGGGGGTTGGATCACGAGGACATGGGGGTTTTCCCACGATGGGAGTTGTGAGAAGCTCCAAACTGCAAAGATTCTTCTGCAGGACAATTGAGACCTGTTGGTTGGCTCCAGGCCAACGATTCCGAGCAGGGTTCTAAGGATGGATGGCTGGGTAGCCCACCTCGCATTCCAATTGTCTCCAAGCAACAAGACAGGTTAGATCTGCTGGATGTGGGGGGCAACCGAGGAGGCTGAGTTGAAATGGACTCTCCTGTGGATGTGTCCTAATATGTTTTTGTGTCTATGGAGACCTTGAAATGAAGTGGTGGCCCTGGGGCCCTGAAGGGTTCTCCTAAACAGAGGCTTTGACACAGCTCCAACGTGCATGTTTCCCATGTGTAGATGAGATTTGTTCTGATGGGTGAGTCAAGAAACAGCCATATGCTGGTATTGAAATCCAGGCCTCTGAGGAGAGATGCCTGGAAACCAAAGCAATGGATCCGATTAGTGCCTAGGGGCCTGTTCGTTCCTTTTTACCTCTGGGGACATCAGTCTACGGGTCTGAGTGCAGGTAGGTGCTCAGATGGGCTCAGATTGCCCCTGTTTGTCCTGGGAAGCCAGAACTCTTGGGATGGCCTCAGGGACTTTGGAGGTTATCCTATTAGTAGGGTTGTGGCCATTGGAATGGGCACATACAATTCCCTTGGAGAGGGCAAGTACAGTCCTCAGGTTTGGCTCCAGGGCCCTGAGCCTGTAGGGTGTGTAGGCCAGAGCTGTTTGGACAGTTGTCTGAAAACACAAACTCGGCTTATGTTTTGGGTCATAGGTATGGCAGGACTGATCTACAGACCATGAGGAGAACACTTCGGGATATGAAAAAAGGGCGAGTGTGAGGCTCTTGCTCAAGTTTTTGTCTCTGGATATCGTGTCACTCATGGTCGTGAAATTGCCGGGTGACTTCATGGGAAATGGACGAGTCTTACTCTCTGGGGGTTCGGTCCCCTCCAAAGAGTTTGCGGTCATTCTGGGGTTGGAAGAAGTCCGTTTTTTTGTTGTTGTTGTCGATTTGTTTCATTTTGTTTTTCAACCTCAGATGTCCCACCAAATGAGGGATTCCAGAGTAGAGCCCTGGGGAGGGGCGACTGGACAACCAGAAATCTGGTTAAAAATTGGGGACTAGGGACATGTCAAGCCCATTATGACATCTAATGGTCCAGCCACTGAAAGGACTTACTAGAGGACAGGACTCACGCTGAGGTCACAATGCGTGTTTATGCACTCGTCGCACTCAAGAATGGGCGGGGCCTCAGGGTGAATGCTGGTTTCTCCTACACTGAACGTTGGACAACATGCCAACCACAAGGTTTCTTGCCATGGGTCAGGAAGAGTTCTGATTTCTGCATCACAGTCACCCGTGGGCAGTGATTGGAGATAAGGTCTAGGTTCTGAAGCCTGAAAACTGAGGTAGGGAAGAGATGATGACCTAAGGCCATGGCGTGTCTGATGTTCTCAGGGTGCGGTCAGCTGTCTGGGTGTTGGTCAGCAGGTCCGGGCTCAGGTTGTGTCAGACAGTGCATTAGTGCCCAGGTTAGACTATATAATTTGGGTACATTCGAGTGCCGTGTAGGTTTATCCTCATTTAAGCTGCCTGGGGAGCTCATTAGGCAATACATTTTTTCTAGAGGGCAGGCAGAGTGCTTCATTGTCGGTCCGGAATTGCCAAACCTGAGGGCTTCGGGGCCAGGAGAGTGAGGACGGAAGACTGAGAACACAAGCTAGTCTTCGGATTCAGGGTTAGGGCACGGCAGGTACCCCCTGCAGATCTGAACCAATATCTCATGCATCTGAAGTCAGGGCGAGGATCCGACGTTGGCTCAGGTTGGAGTTTCTGTGAATGACGGCCCCTTCATGAAGGGAGCGGAATCTCGAGGCCATGGAGGTTTTCCACGTTGGGAGATGTGGGATGCCCCCTTCAAGGATTCCTTCTGCGGGACAATTGAGACCTGTTGGACAGCTCCAGGACATCCCATATGGAATGACTCCAGAGCACTGTTCCAGGATGGATGCCTGGGAAGTCCGCCTCGCCTTCCAATTGTCTTCTAGCAACAAGACAGTTTAGATCTAATGGATCTGCGGGAGCAACCGGGGTGGCTGAGTTGAAATGCACTTTCCAGAGGATGGGTCCTAACGTGTGTTTGTGTCCATGAGGGCCTTGGAATGGGGAGGTGGCACCGGGACCCTGAAGTATTCTCCTAAGCTTTGGCATAGCTCCCATGCACAAGTTTCCTTGTGGAGACGAGATTTGTTCTGATGGGTGCCTCAGGAAATCCCCTCTGCTGGTATTGGAATCCAGGCTTTTGAGGAGACATGCCTGTAAACCAAAGCAATGGATCCGATAATGGCCTCGGGTCCTGTCTGGTTCAATCTTCTTGGTATGAGTGGAGGTAGATGAGTGGAGGTAGATGCTCAGCCGGTATCAACCGCCCTTAATGTCCCCGGTGACCTACACTATTGGGATGGCCTCAGGGACTTTGGAGGGTTCTCCTAATTTGTACGATTTTTGACAATGGAATGGGCAGAATTCCCATGGATTGGGTGGGGGCAGTCCTAATGTGTGGCTCCAGGGGCCCCAGCCTGGAGGGAGTGTGGCCCAGGACTTTGAGGACAGAAGACTGAAAACACAAACTCAGCTTAAGTTTGGGGACGTAGGTATGGCACGCCTGATCTACAAACCATGAGAAGAACTCTTCAGGATATGAAGAATGAGCGAGTCTGAGGCGCTTGCTCAGGCTTTTGTCTCTGGATTTTGTTTCAGCGATGGCCGTGGAATGTTGGGGAAGTCTCATGGGCCATGGACGAATCTTCCTCTCTGTGGATGTGGCCTGATCCCAATAGTTTTTCGTCAATCTGTGGGATGGGAGGACTCCTTTCAGGTTTGTTACCTCAGGTGTCCCACCAAAAGAGGAATTCCAAAGCAGAGCCCTGGGGAAGAGTGAAGGGACAACCTGAACTACGGTTAAAAATTGGGGCCTAGGGGCATGGCAAGCCCAATATGCTGTCTCTTCATATAGGCCCTGAGAGGCCTTACCTGAGGACTGGGCTCAGGCTGAGGGTCACAATGTGTGTTTGTGACCAATGTGGCCCGCAAGCATGGGCTGGGCCTCATGGGCCACGCTTGTTTCAACTACACTGAACGTTGGACAACATGCCAACCACAAGGTTTCTTGCCATGGGGAAAGAGTTCTGATTTCTGCATCATTTTCAACCCTGGGCAGTGGTTGGAGATAAGGTCTAGGTTCTGGAGCCTGAAAAACGCAGTTGGGAAGAGATGACGACCTAAGGCCATGGTGGGTCCGATGTGCTCAGTGTGCGGCCAGCTGTCTGGGTGGGACCAGGAGGTCCAGGCTCAGGCTGGGTCAGAAGGGGAAATTGTGCCCAGGTTAGCCTATATGTTTGGGGTACAGCCGAATGGCGTGCAGGTTGATCCTCATTTGGGGTTTCGGGGTAGCCCTGAGGGCAATGTTTTACTTCTGTAGGGCAGGCAGAGTGCGGCATTGTAGTTCTGGATTGCCCAACTGGAGGGCTTGTGGGCCAGTAGTCTGAGGACGGAGTCTGAGAACCCAAGCTAGGCCTAGGTTTCTGGGTGAGGATATGGCAGGCACAATTGACAGACCTCAATAGAGATCTCGTGCATCTGAAGTCAGGGCAAGGATCAGACGATCGCTCACGTTGGACTTTCTGCCCTGATGGCCCTTTCTTGAAGGGGGTTGGATCACGAGGACATGGGGGTTTTCCCACGATGGGAGTTGTGAGAAGCTCCAAACTGCAAAGATTCTTCTGCAGGACAATTGAGACCTGTTGGTTGGCTCCAGGCCAACGATTCCGAGCAGGGTTCTAAGGATGGATGGCTGGGTAGCCCACCTCGCATTCCAATTGTCTCCAAGCAACAAGACAGGTTAGATCTGCTGGATGTGGGGGGCAACCGAGGAGGCTGAGTTGAAATGGACTCTCCTGTGGATGTGTCCTAATATGTTTTTGTGTCTATGGAGACCTTGAAATGAAGTGGTGGCCCTGGGGCCCTGAAGGGTTCTCCTAAACAGAGGCTTTGACACAGCTCCAACGTGCATGTTTCCCATGTGTAGATGAGATTTGTTCTGATGGGTGAGTCAAGAAACAGCCATATGCTGGTATTGAAATCCAGGCCTCTGAGGAGAGATGCCTGGAAACCAAAGCAATGGATCCGATTAGTGCCTAGGGGCCTGTTCGTTCCTTTTTACCTCTGGGGACATCAGTCTACGGGTCTGAGTGCAGGTAGGTGCTCAGATGGGCTCAGATTGCCCCTGTTTGTCCTGGGAAGCCAGAACTCTTGGGATGGCCTCAGGGACTTTGGAGGTTATCCTATTAGTAGGGTTGTGGCCATTGGAATGGGCACATACAATTCCCTTGGAGAGGGCAAGTACAGTCCTCAGGTTTGGCTCCAGGGCCCTGAGCCTGTAGGGTGTGTAGGCCAGAGCTGTTTGGACAGTTGTCTGAAAACACAAACTCGGCTTATGTTTTGGGTCATAGGTATGGCAGGACTGATCTACAGACCATGAGGAGAACACTTCGGGATATGAAAAAAGGGCGAGTGTGAGGCTCTTGCTCAAGTTTTTGTCTCTGGATATCGTGTCACTCATGGTCGTGAAATTGCCGGGTGACTTCATGGGAAATGGACGAGTCTTACTCTCTGGGGGTTCGGTCCCCTCCAAAGAGTTTGCGGTCATTCTGGGGTTGGAAGAAGTCCGTTTTTTTGTTGTTGTTGTCGATTTGTTTCATTTTGTTTTTCAACCTCAGATGTCCCACCAAATGAGGGATTCCAGAGTAGAGCCCTGTGGTGGGGCGACTGGACAACCAGAAATCTGGTTAAAAATTGGGGACTAGGGACATGTCAAGCCCATTATGACATCTAATGGTCCAGCCACTGAAAGGACTTACTAGAGGACAGGACTCACGCTGAGGTCACAATGCGTGTTTATGCACTCGTCGCACTCAAGAATGGGCGGGGCCTCAGGGTGAATGCTGGTTTCTCCTACACTGAACGTTGGACAACATGCCAACCACAAGGTTTCTTGCCATGGGTCAGGAAGAGTTCTGATTTCTGCATCACAGTCACCCGTGGGCAGTGATTGGAGATAAGGTCTAGGTTCTGAAGCCTGAAAACTGAGGTAGGGAAGAGATGATGACCTAAGGCCATGGCGTGTCTGATGTTCTCAGGGTGCGGTCAGCTGTCTGGGTGTTGGTCAGCAGGTCCGGGCTCAGGTTGTGTCAGACAGTGCATTAGTGCCCAGGTTAGACTATATAATTTGGGTACATTCGAGTGCCGTGTAGGTTTATCCTCATTTAAGCTGCCTGGGGAGCTCATTAGGCAATACATTTTTTCTAGAGGGCAGGCAGAGTGCTTCATTGTCGGTCCGGAATTGCCAAACCTGAGGGCTTCGGGGCCAGGAGAGTGAGGACGGAAGACTGAGAACACAA
This sequence comes from Mustela nivalis, assembly GCF_964662115.1. Taxonomy (NCBI): domain Eukaryota; kingdom Metazoa; phylum Chordata; class Mammalia; order Carnivora; family Mustelidae; genus Mustela; species Mustela nivalis. Next base: position 153,745 of record NW_028135740.1, on the reverse strand, counting down.
GCTAGTCTTCGGATTCAGGGTTAGGGCACGGCAGGTACCCCCTGCAGATCTGAACCAATATCTCATGCATCTGAAGTCAGGGCGAGGATCCGACGTTGGCTCAGGTTGGAGTTTCTGTGCATGACGGCCCCTTCATGAAGGGAGCGGAATCTCGAGGCCATGGAGGTTTTCCACGTTGGGAGATGTGGGATGCCCCCTTCAAAAATTCCTTCTGCGGGACAATTGAGACCTGTTGGACAGCTCCAGGACATCCCATATGGAATGACTCCAGAGCACTGTTCCAGGATGGATGCCTGGGAAGTCCGCCTCGCCTTCCAATTGTCTCCTAGCAACAAGACAGTTTAGATCTAATGGATCTGCGGGAGCAACCGGGGTGGCTGAGTTGAAATGCACTTTCCAGAGGATGGGGCCTAACGTGTGTTTGTGTCCATGAGGGCCTTGGAATGGGGAGGTGGCACCGGGACCCTGAAGTATTCTCCTAAGCTTTGGCATAGCTCCCATGCACAAGTTTCCTTGTGGAGACGAGATTTGTTCTGATGGGTGCCTCAGGAAATCCCCTCTGCTGGTATTGGAATCCAGGCTTTTGAGGAGACATGCCTGTAAACCAAAGCAATGGATCCGATAATGGCCTCGGGTCCTGTCTGGTTCAATCTTCTTGGTATGAGTGGAGGTAGATGAGTGGAGGTAGATGCTCAGCCGGTATCAACCGCCCTTAATGTCCCCGGTGACCTACACTATTGGGATGGCCTCAGGGAATTTGGAGGGTTCTCCTAATTTGTACGATTTTTGACAATGGAATGGGCAGAATTCCCATGGATTGGGTGGGGGCAGTCCTAATGTGTGGCTCCAGGGGCCCCAGCCTGGAGGGAGTGTGGCCCAGGACTTTGAGGACAGAAGACTGAAAACACAAACTCAGCTTAAGTTTGGGGACGTAGGTATGGCACGCCCGATCTACAAACCATGAGAAGAACTCTTCAGGATATGAAGAATGAGCGAGTCTGAGGCGCTTGCTCAGGCTTTTGTCTCTGGATTTTGTTTCAGCGATGGCCGTGGAATGTTGGGGAGGTCTCATGGGCCATGGACGAATCTTCCTCTCTGTGGATTTGGCCCGATCCCAATTGTTTTTCGTCAATCTGTGGGATGGGAGGACTCCTTTCAGGTTTGTTACCTCAGGTGTCCCACCAAAAGAGGAATTCCAAAGCAGAGCCCTGGGGAAGAGTGAAGGGACAACCCGAACTACGGTTAAAAATTGGGGCCTAGGGGCATGGCAAGCCCAATATGCTGTCTCTTCATATAGGCCCTGAGAGGCCTTACCTGAGGACTGGGCTCAGGCTGAGGGTCACAATGTGTGTTTGTGACCAATGTGGCCCGCAAGCATGGGCTGGGCCTCCTGGGCCACGCTTGTTTCAACTACACTGAACGTTGGACAACATGCCAACCACAAGGTTTCTTGCCATGGGGAAAGAGTTCTGATTTCTGCATCATTTTCAACCCTGGGCAGTGGTTGGAGATAAGGTCTAGGTTCTGGAGCCTGAAAACCGCAGTTGGGAAGAGATGACGACCTAAGGCCATGGCGGGTCCGATGTGCTCAGTGTGCGGCCAGCTGTCTGGGTGGGACCAGGAGGTCCAGGCTCAGGCTGGGTCAGAAGGGGAAATAGTGCCCAGGTCAGCCTATATGTTTGGGGTACAGCCGAATGGCGTGCAGGTTGATCCTCATTTGGGGTTTCGGGGTAGCCCTGAGGGCAATGTTTTACTTCTGTAGGGCAGGCAGAGTGCGGCATTGTAGTTCTGGATTGCCCAACTGGAGGGCTTGTGGGCCAGTAGTCTGAGGACGGAGTCTGAGAACCCAAGCTAGGCCTAGGTTTCTGGGTGAGGATATGGCAGGCACAATCTACAGACCTCAATAGAGATCTCGTACATCTGAAGTCAGGGCAAGGATCAGACGATCGCTCACGTTGGACTTTCTGCCCTGATGGCCCTTTCTTGAAGGGGTTTGGATCACGAGGACATGGGGGTTTTCCCACGATGGGAGTTGTGAGAAGCTCCAAACTGCAAAGATTCTTCTGCAGGACAATTGAGACCTGTTGGTTGGCTCCAGGCCAACGATTCCGAGCAGGGTTCTAAGGATGGATGGCTGGGTAGCCCACCTCGCATTCCAATTGTCTCCAAGCAACAAGACAGGTTAGATCTGCTGGATGTGGGGGGCAACCGAGGAGGCTGAGTTGAAATGGACTCTCCTGTGGATGTGTCCTAATATGTTTTTGTGTCTATGGAGACCTTGGAATGAAGCGGTGCCCCTGGGGCCCTGGAGGGTTCTCCTAAACAGAGGCTTTGACACAGCTCCAACGTGCATGTTTCCCATGTGTAGATGAGATTAGTTCTGATGGGTGAGTCAAGAAACAGCCATATGCTGGTATTGAAATCCAGGCCTCTGAGGAGAGATGCCTGGAAACCAAAGCAATGGTTCCGATTAGTGCCTAGGGGCCTGTTCGATCCTTTTTACCTCTGGGGACATCAGTCTACGGGTCTGAGTGCAGGTAGGTGCTCAGATGGGCTCAGATTGCCCCTGTTGTCCTGGGAAGCCACAACTCTTGGGATGGCCTCAGGGACTTTGGAGGTTATCCTATTAGTAGGGTTGTGGCCATTGGAATGGGCACATACAATTCCCTTGGAGAGGGCAAGTACAGTCCTCAGGTTTGACTCCAGGGCCCTGAACCTGTAGGGTGTGTAGGCCAGAGCTGTTTGGACAGTTGTCTGAAAACACAAACTCGGCTTATGTTTTGGGTCATAGGTATGGCAGGACTGATCTACAGACCATGAGGAGAACACTTCGGGATATGAAAAAAGGGCGAGTGTGAGGCTCTTGCTCAAGTTTTTGTCTCTGGATATCGTGTCCCTCATGGTCGTGAAATTGCCGGGTGACTTCATGGGAAATGGACGAGTCTTACTCTCTGGGGGTTCGGTCCCGTCCAAAGAGTTTGGGGTCATTCTGGGGATGGAAGAAGTCCGTTTTTTTGTTGTTGTTGTCGATTTGTTTCATTTTGTTTTTCAACCTCAGATGTCCCACCAAATGAGGGATTCCAGAGTAGAGCCCTGGGGTGGGGCGACTGGACAACCAGAAATCTGGTTAAAAATTGGGGACTAGGGACATGTCAAGCCCATTATGACATCTTATGGTCCAGACACTGAGAGGACTTACTAGAGGACAGGACTCACGCTGAGGTCACAATGCGTGTTTATGCTCTCGTCGCACTCAAGAATGGACGGGGCCTCAGGGTGAATACTGGTTTCTCCAACACTGAACGTTGGACAACATGCCAACCACAAGGTTTCTTGCCATGGGTCAGGAAGAGTTCTGATTTCTGCATTACAGTCACCCGTGGGCAGTGATTGGAGATTAGGTCTAAGTTCTGAAGCCTGAAAACTGACGTAGTGAAGATATGATGACCTAAGGCCATGGCGGGTTTGATGTGCTCAGGTTGCGGTCAGCTGTCTGGGTGTTGGTCAGCAGGTCCGGGCTCAGGTGGTGTCAGACAGTGCATTAGTGCCCAGGTTAGACTATATAATTTGGGTACATTCGAGTGCCGTGTAGGTTTATCCTCATTTAAGCTGCCTGGGCAGCTCATTAGGCAATATATTTTTTCTAGAGGGCAGGCAGAGTGCTTCATTGTCGGTCCGGAATTGCCAAACATGAGGGCTTCGGGGCCAGGAGAGTGAGGACGGAAGTCTGAGAACCCAAGCTAGACTTCGGATTCAGGGTGAGGGCACGGCAGGTACCCCCTGCAGATCTGAACCAATATCTCATGCATCTGAAGTCAGGGCGAGGATCCGACGTTGGCTCAGGTTGGAGTTTCTGTGCATGACGGCCCCTTCATGAAGGGAGCGGAATCTCGAGGCCATGGAGGTTTTCCACGTTGGGAGATGTGGGAGGCCCCCTTCAAGGATTCCTTCTGCGGGACAATTGAGACCTGTTGGACAGCTCCAGGTCATCCCATATGGAATGACTCCAGAGCACCGTTCCAGGATGGATGCCTGGGAAGTCGGCCTCGCCTTCCAATTGTCTCCTAGCAACAAGACAGTTTAGATCTAATGGATCTGCGGGAGCAACCGGGGTGGCTGAGTTGAAATGTACTTTCCAGAGGATGGTTCCTAACGTGTGTTTGTGTCCATGAGGGCCTTGGAATGGGGAGGTGGCACCGGGACCCTGAAGTATTCTCCTAAGCTTTGGCATAGCTCCCATGCAGAAGTTTCCTTGTGGAGACGAGATTTGTTCTGATGGGTGCCTCAGGAAATCCCCTCTGCTGGTATTGGAATCCAGGCTTTTGAGGAGACATGCCTGTAAACCAAAGCAATGGATCCGATAATGGCCTCGGGTCCTGTCTGGTTCAATCTTCTTGGTATGAGTGGAGGTAGATGAGTGGAGGTAGATGCTCAGCCGGTATCAACGGCCCTTTATATCCCGGGTGACCTACACTATTGGGAAGGCCTCAGGGACTTTGGAGGGTTCTCCTAATTTGTACGATTTTTGACAATGGAATGGGCAGAATTCCCATGGATTGGGTGGGGGCAGTCCTAATGTGTGGCTCCAGGGGCCCCAGCCTGGAGGGAGTGTGGCCCAGGACTTTGAGGACAGAAGACTGAAAACACAAACTCAGCTTAAGTTTGGGGACGTAGGTATGGCACGCCCGATCTACAAACCATGAGAAGAACTCTTCAGGATATGAAGAATGAGCGAGTCTGAGGCGCTTGCTCAGGCTTTTGTCTCTGGATTTTGTTTCAGCGATGGCCGTGGAATGTTGGGGAGGTCTCATGGGCCATGGACGAATCTTCCTCTCTGTGGATTTGGCCCGATCCCAATTGTTTTTCGTCAATCTGTGGGATGGGAGGACTCCTTTCAGGTTTGTTACCTCAGGTGTCCCACCAAAAGAGGAATTCCAAAGCAGAGCCCTGGGGAAGAGTGAAGGGACGACCCGAACTACGGTTAAAAATTGGGGCCTAGGGGCATGGCAAGCCCAATATGCTGTCTCTTCATATAGGCCCTGAGAAGCCTTACCTGAGGACTGGGCTCAGGCTGAGGGTCACAATGTGTGTTTGTGACCAATGTGGCCCGCAAGCATGGGCTGGGCCTCATGGGCCACGCTTGTTTCAACTACACTGAACGTTGGACAACATGCCAACCACAAGGTTTCTTGCCATGGGGAAAGAGTTCTGATTTCTGCATCATTTTCAACCCTGGGCAGTGGTTGGAGATAAGGTCTAGGTTCTGGAGCCTGAAAACCGCAGTTGGGAAGAGATGACGACCTAAGGCCATGGCGGGTCCGATGTGCTCAGTGTGCGGCCAGATGTCTGGGTGGGACCAGGAGGTCCAGGCTCAGGCTGGGTCAGAAGGGGAAATAGTGCCCAGGTCAGCCTATATGTTTGGGGTACAGCCGAATGGCGTGCAGGTTGATCCTCATTTGGGGTTTCGGGGTAGCCCTGAGGGCAATATTTTAATTCTGTAGGGCAGGCAGAGTGCGGCATTGTAGTTCTGGATTGCCCAACTGGAGGGCCTGTGGGCCAGTAGTCTGAGGACGGAGTCTGAGAACCCAAGCTAGGCCTAGGTTTCTGGGTGAGGATATGGCAGGCACAATCTACAGACCTCAATAGAGATCTCATGCATCTGAAGTCAGGGCAAGGATCAGACGATCGCTCAGGTTGGACTTTCTGCCCTGATGGCCCATTCTTGAAGGGGGTTGGATCACGAGGACATGGGGGTTTTCCCACGATGGGAGTTGTGAGAAGCTCCAAACTGCAAAGATTCTTCTGCAGGACAATTGAGACCTGTTGGTTGGCACCAGGCCAACGATTCTGAGCAGGGTTCTAAGGATGGATGGCTGGGTAGCCCACCTCGCATTCCAATTGTCTCCAAGCAACAAGACAGGTTAGATCTGCTGGATGTGGGGGGCAACCGAGGAGGCTGAGTTGAAATGGACTCTCCTGGGGATGTGTCCTAATATGTTTTTGTGTCTATGGAGACCTTGGAATGAAGCGGTGGCCCTGGGGCCCTGAAGGGTTCTCCTAAACAGAGGCTTTGACACAGCTCCAACGTGCATGTTTCCCATGTGTAGATGAGATTAGTTTTGATGGGTGAGTCAAGGAACAGCCATATGCTGGTATTGAAATCCAGGCCTCTGAGGAGTGATGCCTGGAAACCAAAGCAATGGATCTGATTAGTGCCTAGGGCCCTGTTCGTTCCTTTTTACCTCTGGGGACATCAGTCTACGGGTCTGAGTGCAGGTAGGTGCTCAGATGGGCTCAGATTGCCCCTGTTTGTCCTGGGAAGCCACAACTCTTGGGATGGTTTCAGGGACTTTGGAGGTTATCCTATTAGTAGGGTGGTGGCCATTGGTTGGGCACATACAATTCCCTTGGAGAGGGCAAGTACAGTCCTCAGGTTTGGCTCCAGGGCCCTGAGCCTGTAGGGTGTGTAGGCCAGAGGTGTTTGGACATTTGTCTGAAAACACAAACTCGGCTTATGTTTTGGGTCATAGGTATGGCAGGACTGATCTACAGACCATGAGGAGAACACTTCGGGATATGAAAAAAGGGCGAGTGTGAGGCTCTTGCTCAAGTTTTTGTCTCTGGATATCGTGTCACTCATGGTCGTGAAATTGCCGGGTGACTTCATGGGAAATGGACGAGTCTTACTCTCTGGGGGTTCGGTCCCGTCCAAAGAGTTTGGGGTCATTCTGGGGATGGAAGAAGTCCGTTTTTTTGTTGTTGTTGTCGATTTGTTTCATTTTGTTTTTCAACCTCAGATGTCCCACCAAATGAGGGATTCCAGAGTAGAGCCCTGGGGTGGGGCGACTGGACAACCAGAAATCTGGTTAAAAATTGGGGACTAGGGACATGTCAAGCCCATTATGACATCTTATGGTCCAGACACTGAGAGGACTTACTAGAGGACAGGACTCACGCTGATGTCACAATGCGTGTTTATGCTCTCGTCGCACTCAAGAATGGACGGGGCCTCAGGGTGAATGCTGGTTTCTCCTACACTGAACGTTGGACAACATGCCAACCACAAGGTTTCTTGCCATGGGTCAGGAAGAGTTCTGATTTCTGCATTACAGTCACCCGTGGGCAGTGATTGGAGATAAGGTCTAGGTTCTGAAGCCTGAAAACTGAGGTAGTGAAGAGATGATGACCTAAGGCCATGGCGGGTCTGATGTGCTCAGGTTGCGGTCAGCTGTCTGGGTGTTGGTCAGCAGGTCCGGGCTCAGGTTGTGTCAGACAGTGCATTAGTGCCCAGGTTAGACTATATAATTTGGGTACATTCGAGTGTCGTGTAGGTTTATCTTCATTTAAGCTGCCTGGGCAGCTCATTAGGCAATATATTTTTTCTAGAGGGCAGGCAGAGTGCTTCATTGTCGGTCCGGAATTGCCAAACATGAGGGCTTCGGGGCCAGGAGAGTGAGGACGGAAGACTGAGAACACAAGCTAGACTTCGGATTCAGGGTGAGGGCACGGCAGGTACCCCCTGCAGATCTGAACCAATATCTCATGTATCTGAAGTCAGGGCGAGGATCCGACGTTGGCTCAGGTTGGAGTTTCTGTGCATGATGGCCCCTTCATGAAGGGAGCGGAATCTCGAGGCCAAGGAGGTTTTCCACGTTGGGAGATGTGGGAGGCCCCCTTCAAGGATTCCTTCTGCGGGACAATTGAGACCTGTTGGTCAGCTCCAGGTCATCCCATATGGAATGACTCCAGAGCACCGTTCCAGGATGGATGCCTGGGAAGTCGGCCTCGCCTTCCAATAGTCTCCTAGCAACAAGACAGTTTAGATCTAATGGATCTGCGGGAGCAACCGGGGTGGCTGAGTTGAAATGCACTTTCCAGAGGATGGGTCCTAACGTGTGTTTGTGTCCATGAGGGCCTTGGAATGGGGAGGTGGCACCGGGATTCTGAAGTATTCTCCTAAGCTTTGGCATAGCTCCCATGCACAAGTTTCCTTGTGGAGACGAGATTTGTTCTGATGCGTGCCTCAGGAAATCCCCTCTGCTGGTATTGGAATCCAGGCTTTTGAGGAGACATGCCTGTAAACCAAATCAATGGATCCGATAATGGCCTCGGGTCCTGTCTGGTTCAATCTTCTTGGTATGAGTGGAGGTAGATGAGTGGAGGTAGATGCTCAGCCGGTATCAACCGCCCTTTATATCCCGGGTGACCTACACTATTGGGATGGCCTCAGGGACTTTGGAGGGTTCTCCTAATTTGTACGATTTTTGACAATGGAATGGGCAGAATTCCCATGGATTGGGTGGGGGCAGTCCTAATGTGTGGCTCCAGGGGCCCCAGCCTGGAGGGAGTGTGGCCCAGGACTTTGAGGACAGAAGACTGAAAACACAAACTCAGCTTAAGTTTGGGGACGTAGGTATGGCACGCCCGATCTACAAACCATGAGAAGAACTCTTCAGGATATGAAGAATGAGCGAGTCTGAGGCGCTTGCTCAGGCTTTTGTCTCTGGATTTTGTTTCAGCGATGGCCGTGGAATGTTGGGGAGGTCTCATGGGCCATGGACGAATCTTCCTCTCTGTGGATTTGGCCCGATCCCAATTGTTTTTCGTCAATCTGTGGGATGGGAGGACTCCTTTCAGGTTTGTTACCTCAGGTGTCCCACCAAAAGAGGAATTCCAAAGCAGAGCCCTGGGGAAGAGTGAAGGGACAACCCGAACTACGGTTAAAAATTGGGGCCTAGGGGCATGGCAAGCCCAATATGCTGTCTCTTCATATAGGCCCTGAGAGGCCTTACCTGAGGACTGGGCTCAGGCTGAGGGTCACAATGTGTGTTTGTGACCAATGTGGCCCGCAAGCATGGGCTGGGCCTCCTGGGCCACGCTTGTTTCAACTACACTGAACGTTGGACAACATGCCAACCACAAGGTTTCTTGCCATGGGGAAAGAGTTCTGATTTCTGCATCATTTTCAACCCTGGGCAGTGGTTGGAGATAAGGTCTAGGTTCTGGAGCCTGAAAACCGCAGTTGGGAAGAGATGACGACCTAAGGCCATGGCGGGTCCGATGTGCTCAGTGTGCGGCCAGATGTCTGGGTGGGACCAGGAGGTCCAGGCTCAGGCTGGGTCAGAAGGGGAAATAGTGCCCAGGTCAGCCTATATGTTTGGGGTACAGCCGAATGGCGTGCAGGTTGATCCTCATTTGGGGTTTCGGGGTAGCCCTGAGGGCAATGTTTTACTTCTGTAGGGCAGGCAGAGTGCGGCATTGTAGTTCTGGATTGCCAAACTGGAGGGCTTGTGGGCCAGTAGTCTGAGGACGGAGTCTGAGAACCCAAGCTAGGCCTAGGTTTCTGGGTGAGGATATGGCAGGCACAATCTACAGACCTCAATAGAGATCTCGTGCTTCTGAAGTCAGGGCAAGGATCAGACGATCGCTCAGGTTGGACTTTCTGCCCTGATGGCCCTTCTTTGAAGGGGGTTGGATCACGAGGACATGGGGGTTTTCCCACGATGGGAGTTGTGAGAAGCTCCAAACTGCAAAGATTCTTCTGCAGGACAATTGAGACCTGTTGGTTGGCTCCAGGCCAACGATTCCGAGCAGGGTTCTAAGGATGGATGGCTGGGTAGCCCACCTCGCATTCCAACTGTCTCCAAGCCACAAGACAGTTTAGATCTGCTGGATGTGGGGGGCAACCGAGGAGGCTGAGTTGAAATGGACTCTCCTGTGGATGTGTCCTAATATGTTTTTGTGTCTATGGAGACCTTGGAATGAAGCGGTGGCCCTGGGGCCCTGAAGGGTTCTCCTAAACAGAGGCTTTGACACAGCTCCAACGTGCATGTTTCCCATGTGTAGATGAGATTAGTTCTGATGGGTGAGTCAAGAAACAGCCATATGCTGGTATTGAAATCCAGGCCTCTGAGGAGAGATGCCTGGAAACCAAAGCAATGGATCCGATTAGTGCCTAGGGGCCTGTTCGTTCCTTTTTACCTCTGGGGACATCATTCTACGGGTCTGAGTGCAGGTAGGTGCTCAGATGGGCTCAGATTGCCCCTGTTTGTCCTGGGAAGCCACAACTCTTGGGATGGCCTCAGGGACTTTGGAGGTTATCCTATTAGTAGGGTTGTGGCCATTGGAATGGGCACATACAATTCCCTTGGAGAGGGCAAGTACAGTCCTCAGGTTTGGCTCCAGGGCCCTGAGCCTGTAGGGTGTGTAGGCCAGAGCTGTTTGGACAGTTGTCTGAAAACACAAACTCGGCTTATGTTTTGGGTCATAGGTATGGCAGGACTGATCTACAGACCATGAGGAGAACACTTCGGGATATGAAAAAAGGGCGAGTGTGAGGCTCTTGCTCAAGTTTTTGTCTCTGGATATCGTGTCACTCATGGTCGTGAAATTGCCGGGTGACTTCATGGGAAATGGACGAGTCTTACTCTCTGGGGGTTCGGTCCCGTCCAATGAGTTTGCGGTCATTCTGGGGATGGACGAAGTCCGTTTTTTTGTTGTTGTTTTCGATTTGTTTCATTTTGTTTTTCAACCTCAGATGTCCCACCAAATGAGGGATTCCAGAGTAGAGCCCTGGGGTGGGGCGACTGGACAACCAGAAATCTGGTTAAAAATTGGAAACCAGGGACATGACAAGCCCATTATGACATCTTATGGTCCAGCCACTGAGAGGACTTACTAGAGGACAGGACTCACGCTGAGGTCACAATGCGTGTTTATGCTCTCGTCGCACTCAAGAATGGACGGGGCCTCAGGGTGAATGCTGGTTTCTCCTACACTGAACGTTGGACAACATGCCAACCACAAGGTTTCTTGCCATGGGTCAGGAAGAGTTCTGATTTCTGCATTACAGTCACCCGTGGGCAGTGATTGGAGATAAGGTCTAGGTTCTGAAGCCTGAAAACTGAGGTAGTGAAGAGATGATGACCTAAGGCCATGGCGGGTCTGATGTGCTCAGGGTGTGGTCAGCTGTCTGGGTGTTGGTCAGCAGGTCCGGGCTCAGGTTGTGTCAGACAGTGCATTAGTGCCCAGGTTAGACTATATAATTTGGGTACATTCCAGTGCCGTGTAGGTTTATCTTCATTTAAGCTGCCTGAGCAGCTCATTAGGCAATATATTTTTTCTAGAGGGCAGGCAGAGTGCTTCATTGTCGGTCCGGAATTGCCAAACATGAGGGCTTCGGGGCCAGGAGAGTGAGGACGGAAGTCTGAGAACCCAAGCTAGACTCGGATTCAGGGTGAGGGCACGGCAGGTACCCCCTGCAGATCTGAACCAATATCTCATGCATCTGAAGTCTGGGCGAGGATCAGACGTTGGCTCAGGTTGGAGTTCTGTTCATGACGGCCCCTTCATGAAGGGACGGAATCTCGAGGCCATGGAGGTTTTCCACGTTGGGAGATATGGGATGCCCCCTTCAAGGATTCCTTCTGCGGGACAATTGAGACCTGTTGGACAGCTCCAGGACATCCCATATGGAATGACTCCAGAGCACCGTTCCAGGATGGATGCCTGGGAAGTCCGCCTCGCCTTCCAATTGTCTCCTACAACAAGACAGTTTAGATCTAATCGATCTGCGGGAGCAACCGGGGTGGCTGAGTTGAAATGCACATTCCAGAGGATGGGTCCTAACGTGTGTTTGTGTCCATGAGGGCCTTGCAATGGGGAGGTGGCACCGGGACCCTGCAGTTTCTCCTAAGCTTTGGCATAGCTCCCATGCACAAGTTTCCTTGTGGAGACGAGATTTGTTCTGATGGGTGCCTCAGGAAATCCCCTCTGCTGGTATTGGAATCCAGGCTTTTGAGGAGACATGCCTGTAAACCAAAGCAATGGATCCGATAATGGCCTCGGGTCCTGTCTGGTTCAATCTTCTTGGTATGAGTGGAGGTAGATGAGTGGAGGTAGATGCTCAGCCGGTATCAACCGCCCTTTTTTGTCCCGGGCGACCTACACTATTGGGATGGCCTCAGGGACTTTGGAGGGTTCTCCAAATTTGTACAATTTTTGACAATGGAATGGGAAGAATTCCCATGGATTGGGTGGGGGCAGTCCTAATGTGTGGCTCCAGGGGCCCCAGCCTGGAGGGAGTGTGGCCCAGGACTTTGAGGACAGAAGACTGAAAACACAAACTCAGCTTAAGTTTGGGGACGTAGGTATGGCACGCCCGATCTACAAACCATGAGAAGAACTCTTCAGGATATGAAGAATGAGGGAGTCTGAGGCGCTTGCTCAGGCTTTTGTCTCTAGATTTTGTTTCAGCGATGGCCGTGGAATGTTGGGGAGGGCTCATGGGGCATGGACGAATCTTCCTCTCTGTGTTTTGGCCCGATCCCAATTGTTTTTCGTCAATCTGTGGGATGGGAGGACTCCTTTCAGGTTTGTTACCTCAGGTGTCCCACCAAAAGAGGAATTCCAAAGCAGAGCCCTGGGGAAGAGTGAAGGGACAACCCAAACTATGGTTAAAAATTGGGGACTAGGGGCATGGCAAGCCCAATATGCTGTCTCTTCATATAGGCCCTGAGAGGCCTTACCTGAGGACTGGGCTCAGGCTGAGGGTCACAATGTGTGTTTGTGACCAATGTGGCCCGCAAGCATGGGCTGGGCCCCATGGGCCACGCTTGGTTCAACTACACTGAACGTTGGACAACATGCCAACCACAAGGTTTCTTGCCATGGGGAAAGAGTTCTGATTTCTGCATCATTTTCAACCCTGGGCAGTGGTTGGAGATAAGGTCTAGGTTCTGGAGCCTGAAAACCGCAGTTGGGAAGAGATGACGACCTAAGGCCATGGCGGGTCCGATGTGCTCAGTGTGCGGCCAGCTGTCTGGGTGGGACCAGGAGGTCCAGGCTCAGGCTGGGTCAGAAGGGGAAATAGTGCCCAGGTCAGCCTATATGTTTGGGGTACTGCCGAATGGCGTGCAGGTTGATGCTCATTGGGGGTTTCGGGGTAGCCCTGAGGGCAATGTTTTACTTCTGTAGGGCAGGCAGAGAACGGCATTGTAGTTCTGGATTGCCCAACTGGAGGGCTTGTGGGCCAGTAGTCTGAGGACGCAGTATGAGAACCCAAGCTAGGCCTAGGTTTCTGGGTGAGGATATGGCAGGCACAATCTACAGACCTCAATCGAGATCTCGTGCATCTGAAGTCAGGGCAACGATCAGACGATCGCTCAGGTTGGACTTTCTGCCCTGATGGCCCTTTCTTGAAGGGGGTTGGATCACGAGGACATGGGGGTTTTCCCACGATGGGAGTTGTGAGAAGCTCCAAACTGCAAAGATTCTTCTGCAGGACAATTGAGACCTGTTGGTTGGCTCCAGGCCAACGATTCCGAGCAGGGTTCTAAGGATGGATGGCTGGGTAGCCCACCTCGCATTCCAATTGTCTCCAAGCAACAAGACAGGTTAGATCTGCTCGATGTGGGGGGACTCTCCTGTGGATGTGTCCTAATATGTTTTTGTGTCTATGGAGACCTTGGAATGAAGCGGTGGCCCTGGGGCCCTGAAGGGTTCTCCTAAACAGAGGCTTTCACACAGCTCCAACGTGCATGTTTCCCATGTGTAGATGAGATTAGTTCTGATGGGTGAGTCAAGAAACAGCCATATGCTGGTATTGAAATCCAGGCCTCTGAGGAGAGATGCCTGGAAACCAAAGCAATGGTTCCGATTAGTGCCTAGGGGCCTGTTCGTTCCTTTTTACCTCTGGGGACAACAGTCTACGGGTCTGAGTGCAGGTAGGTGCTCAGATGGGCTCAGATTGCCCCTGTTTGTCCTGGGAAGCCACAACTCTTGGGATGGCCTCAGGGACTTTGGAGGTTATCCTATTAGTAGGGTTGTGGCCATTGGAATGGGCACATACAATTCCCTTGGAGAGGGCAAGTAGAGTCCTCAGGTTTGGCTCCAGGGCCCTGAACCTGTAGGGTGTGTAGGCCAGAGCTGTTTGGACAGTTGTCTGAAAACACAAACTCGGCTTATGTTTTGGGTCATGGGTATGGCAGGACTGATCTACAGACCATGAGGAGAACACTTCGGGATATGAAAAAAGGGCGAGTGTGAGGCTCTTGCTCAAGTTTTTGTCTCTGGATATCGTGTCACTCATGGTCGTGAAATTGCCGGGTGACTTCATGGGAAATGGACGAGTCTTACTCTCTGGGGGTTCGGTCCCGTCCAAAGAGTTTGCGGTCATTCTGGGGATGGAAGAAGTCCGTTTTTTTGTTGTTGTTGTCGATTTGTTTCATTTTGTTTTTCAACCTCAGATGTCCCACCAAATGAGGGATTCCAGAGTAGAGCCCTGGGGTGGGGCGACTGGACAACCAGAAATCTGGTTAAAAATTGGGGACTAGGGACATGTCAAGCCCATTATGACATCTTATGGTCCAGCCACTGAGAGGACGTACTAGAGGACAGGACTCACGCTGAGGTCACAATGCGTGTTTATGCTCTCGTCGCACTCAAGAATGGACGGGGCCTCAGGGTGAATACTGGTTTCTCCTACACTGAACGTTGGACAACATGCCAACCACAAGGTTTCTTGCCATGGGTCAGGAAGAGTTCTGATTTCTGCATTACAGTCACCCGTGGGCAGTGATTGGAGATAAGGTCTAGGTTCTGAAGCCTGAAAACTGAGGTAGTGAAGAGATGATGACCTAAGACCATGGCGGGTTTGATGTGCTCAGGTTGCGGTCAGCTGTCTGGGTGTTGGTCAGCAGGTCCGGGCTCAGGTGGTGTCAGACAGTGCATTAGTGCCCAGGTTAGACTATATAATTTGGGTACATTCGAGTGCCGTGTAGGTTTATCCTCATTTAAGCTGCCTGGGCAGCTCATTAGGCAATATATTTTTTCTAGAGAGCAGGCAGAGTCCTTCATTGTCGGTCCGGAATTGCCAAACATGAGGGCTTCGGGGCCAGGAGAGTGAGGACGGAAGTCTGAGAACACAAGCTAGACTTCGGATTCAGGGTGAGGGCACGGCAGGTACCCCCTGCAGATCTGAACCAATATCTCATGCATCTGAAGTCAGGGCGAGGATCCGACGTTGGCTCAGGTTGGAGTTTCTGTGCATGACGGCCCCTTCATGAAGGGAGCGGAATCTCGAGGCCATGTAGGTTTTCCACGTTGGGAGATGTGGGAGGCCCCCTTCAAGGATTCCTTCTGCGGGACAATTGAGACCTGTTGGACAGCTCCAGGTCATCCCATATGGAATGACTCCAGAGCACCGTTCCAGGATGGATGCCTGGGAAGTCGGCCTCGCCTTCCAATTGTCTCCTAGCAACAAGACAGTTTAGATCTAATGGATCTGCGGGAGCAACCGGGGTGGCTGAGTTGAAATGACTTTCCAGAGGATGGTTCCTAACGTGTGTTTGTGTCCATGAGGGTCTTGGAATGGGGAGGTGGCACCGGGACCCTGAAGTATTCTCCTAAGCTTTGGCATAGCTCCCATGCACAAGTTTCCTTGTGGAGACGAGATTTGTTCTGATGGGTGCCTCAGGAAATCCCCTCTGCTGGTATTGGAATGCAGGCTTTTGAGGAGACATGCCTGTAAACCAAAGCAATGGATCCGATAATGGCCTCGGGTCCTGTCTGGTTCAATCTTCTTGGTATGAGTGGAGGTAGATGAGTGGAGGTAGATGCTCAGCCGGTATCAACCGCCCTTTATATCCCGGGTGACCTACACTATTGGGATGGCCTCAGGGACTTTAGAGGGTTCTCCTAATTTGTACGATTTTTGACAATGAAATGGGCAGAATTCCCATGGATTGGGTGGGGGCAGTCCTAATGTGTGGCTCCAGGGGCCCCAGCCTGGAGGGAGTGTGGCCCAGGACATTGAGGACAGAAGACTGAAAACACAAACTCAGCTTAAGTTTGGGGACGTAGGTATGGCACACCCGATCTACAAACCATGAGAAGAACTCTTCAGGATATGAAGAATGAGCGAGTCTGAGGCGCTTGCTCAGGCTTTTGTCTCTGGATTTTGTTTCAGCGATGGCCGTGGAATGTTGGGGAGGTCTCATGGGCCATGGACGAATCTTCCTCTCTGTGGATTTGGCCCGATCCCAATTGTTTTTCGTCAATCTGTGGGATGGGAGGACTCCTTTCAGGTTTGTTACCTCAGGTGTCCCACCAAAAGAGGAATTCCAAAGCAGAGCCCTGGGGAAGAGTGAAGGGACAACCCGAACTACGTTTAAAAATTGGGGCCTAGGGGCATGGCAAGCCCAATATGCTGTCTCTTCATATAGGCCCTGAGAGGCCTTACCTGAGGACTGGGCTCAGGCTGAGGGTCACAATGTGTGTTTGTGACCAATGTGGCCCGCAAGCATGGGCTGGGCCTCATGGGCCACGCTTGTTTCAACTACACTGAATGTTGGACAACATGCCAACCACAAGGTTTCTTGCCATGGGGAAAGAGTTCTGATTTCTGCATCATTTTCAACCCTGGGCAGTGGTTGGAGATAAGGTCTAGGTTCTGGAGCCTGAAAACCGCAGTTGGGAAGAGATGACGACCTAAGGCCATGGCGGGTCTGATGTGCTCAGTGTGCGGCCAGCTGTCTGGGTGGGACCAGGAGGTCCAGGCTCAGGCTGGGTCAGAAGGGGAAATAGTGCCCAGGTCAGCCTATATGTTTGGGGTACAGCCGAATGGCGTGCAGGTTGATCCTCATTTGCGGTTTCGGGGTAGCCCTGAGGGCAATGTTTTACTTCTGTAGGGCAGGCAGAGTGCGGCATTGTAGTTCTGGATTGCCCATCTGGAGGGCTTGTGGGCCAGTAGTCTGAGGACGGAGTCTGAGAACCCAAGCTAGGCCTAGGTTTCTGGGTGAGGATATGGCAGGCAAAATCTACAGACCTCAATAGAGATCTCGTGCATCTGAAGTCAGGGCAAGGATCAGACGATCGCTCAGGTTGGACTTTCTGCACTGATGGCCCTTTCTTGTAGGGGGTTGGATCACGAAGACATGGGGGTTTTCCCACGATGGGAGTTGTGAGAAGCTCCAAACTGCAAAGATTCTTCTGCAGGACAATTGAGACCTGTTGGTTGGCTCCATGCCAACGATTCCGAGCAGGGTCCTAAGGATGGATGGCTGGGTAGCCCACCTCGCATTCCAATTGTCTCCAAGCAACAAGACAGGTTAGATCTGCTGGATGTGGGGGGCAACCGAGGAGGCTGAGTTGAAATGGACTCTCCTGTGGATGTGTCCTAATATGTTTTTGTGTCTATGGAGACCTTGGAATGAAGCGGTGGCCCTGGGGCCCTGAAGGGTTCTCCTAAACAGAGGCTTTGACACAGCTCCAACGTGCATGTTTCCCATGTGTAGATGAGATTTGTTCTGATGGGTGAGTCAAGAAACAGCCATATGCTGGTATAGAAATCCAGGCCTCTGAGGAGAGATGCCTGGAAACCAAAGCAATGGATCCGATTAGTGCCTAGGGGCCTGTTCGTTCCTTTTTACCTCTGGGGACATCAGTCTACGGGTCTGAGTGCAGGTAGGTGCTCAGATGGGCTCAGATTGCCCCTGTTTGTCCTGGGAAGCCACAACTCTTGGGATGGCCTCAGGGACTTTGGAGGTTATCCTATTAGTAGGGTCGTGGCCATTGGAATGGGCACATACAATTCCCTTGGAGAGGGCAAGTACAGTCCTCAGGTTTGGCTCCAGGGCCCTGAGCCTGTAGGGTGTGTAGGCCAGAGCTGTTTGGACAGTTGTCTGAAAACACAAACTCGGCTTATGTTTTGGGTCATAGGTATGGCAGGACTGATCTACAGACCATGAGGAGAACACTTCGGGATATGAAAAAAGGGCGAGTGTGAGGCTCTTGCTCAAGTTTTTGTCTCTGGATATCGTGTCACTCATGGTCGTGAAATTGCCGCGTGACTTCATGGGAAATGGACGAGTCTTACTCTCTGGGGGATCGGTCCCGTCCAAAGAGTTTGGGGTCATTCTGGGGATGGAAGAAGTCCGTTTTTTTGTTGTTGTTGTCGATTTGTTTCATTTTGTTTTTCAACCTCAGATGTCCCACCAAATGAGGGATTCCAGAGTAGAGCCCTGGGGTGGGGCGACTGGACTACCAGAAATCTGGTTAAAATTGGGGACTAGGGACATGTCAAGCCCATTATGACATCTAATGGTCCAGCCACTGAGAGGACTTACTAGAGGACAGGACTCACGCTGAGGTCACAATGCGTGTTTATGCTCTCGTCTCACGCAAGAATGGGCGGGGCCTCAGGGTGAATGCTGGTTTCTCCTACACTGAACGTTGGACAACATGCCAACCACAAGGTTTCTTGCCATGGGTCAAGAAGAGTTCTGATTTCTGCATCACAGTCACCCGTGGGCAGTGATTGGAGATAAGGTCTAGGTTCTGAAGCCTGAAAACTGAGGTAGGGAAGAGATGATGACCTAAGGCCATGGCGGGTCTGATGTGCTCAGCGTGCGGTCAGCTGTCTGGGTGTTGGTCAGCAGGTCCGGGCTCAGGTTGTGTCAGACAGTGCATTAGTGCCCAGGTTAGACTATATAATTTGGGTACATTCGAGTGCCGTGTAGGTTTTTCCTCATTTAAGCTGCCTGGGGAGCTCATTAGGCAATACATTTTTTCTAGAGGGCAGGCAGAGTGCTTCATTGTCGGTCCGGAATTGCCAAACGTGAGGGCTTCTGGGCCTGGAGAGTGAGGACGGAAGTCTGAGAACACAAGCTAGTCTTCGGATTCAGGGTGAGGGCACGGCAGGTACCCCCTGCAGATCTGAACCAATATCTCATGCATCTGAAGTCAGGGCGAGGATCCGACGTTGGCTCAGGTTGGTGTTTCTGTGCATGACGGCCCCTTCATGAAGGGAGCGGAATCTCGAGGCCATGGAGGTTTTCCACGTTGGGAGATGTGGGATGCCCCCTTCAAGGATTCCTTCTGCGGGACAATTGAGACCTGTTGGACAGCTCCAGGACATCCCATATGGAATGACTCCAGAGCACTGTTCCAGGATGGATGCCTGGGAAGTCCGCCTCGCCTTCCAATTGTCTCCTAGCAACAAGACAGTTTAGATCTAATGGATCTGCGGGAGCAACCGAGGTGGCTGAGTTGAAATGCACTTTCCAGAGGATGGGTCCTAACGTGTGTTTGTGTCCATGAGGGCCTTGGAATGGGGAGGTGGCACCGGGACCCTGAAGTATTCTCCTAAGCTTTGGCATAGCTCCCATGCACAAGTTTCCTTGTGGAGACGAGATTTGTTCTGATGGGTGCCTCAGGAAATCCCCTCTGCTGGTATTGGAATCCAGGCTTTTGAGGAGACATGCCTGTAAACCAAAGCAATGGATCCGATAATGGCCTCGGGTCCTGTCTGCTTCAATCTTCTTGGTATGAGTGGAGGTAGATGAGTGGAGGTAGATGCTCAGCCGGTATCAACCGCCCTTTTTTGTCCCCGGCGACCTACACTATTGGGATGGCCTCAGGGACTTTGGAGGGTTCTCCTAATTTGTACGATTTTTGACAATGGAATGGGCAGAATTCCCATGGATTGGGTGGGGAAAGTCCTAATGTGTGTCTCCAGGGGCCCCAGCCTGGAGGGAGTGTGGCCCAGGAGTTGAAAACAGAAGACTGAAAACACAAACTCAGCTTAAGTTTGGGGACGTAGGTATGGCACGCCCGATCTACAAACCATGAGAAGAACTCTTCAGGATATGAAGAATGAGCGAGTCTAAGGCGTTTGTTCAGGCTTTTGTCTCTGGATTTTGTTTCAGCGATGGCCGTGGAATGTTGGGGAGGTCTCATGGGCCATGGACGAATCTTCCTCTCTGTGGATTTGGTCCGATCCCAATTGTTTTTCGTCAATCTGTGGGATGGGAGGACTCTTTTCAGGTTTGTTAAATCAGGTGTCCCACCAAAACAGGAATTCCAAAGCAGAGCCCTGGGGAAGAGTGAAGGGACAACCCGAACTATGGTTAAAAATTGGGCCCTGGGAGCATGGCAAGCCCAATATGCTGTCTCTTCATATAGGCCCTGAGAGGCCTTACCTGAGGACTGGGCTCAGGCTGAGGGTCACAATGTGTGTTTGTGACCAATGTGGCCCGCAAGCATGGGCTGGGTCTCATGGGCCACGCTTGTTTCAACTACACTGAACGTTGGACAACATGCCAACCACAAGGTTTCTTGCCATGGGGAAAGAGATCTGATTTCTGCATCATTTTCAACCCTGGGCAGTGGTTGGAGATAAGGTCTAGGTTCTGGAGCCTGAAAACCGCCGTTGGTAAGAGATGACCACCTAAGGCCATGGCGGGTCCGATGTGCTCAGTGTGCGGCCAGCTGTCTGGGTGGGACCAGGAGGTCCAGGCTCAGGCTGGGTCAGAAGGGGAAATAGTGCCCAGGTCAGCCTATATGTTTGGGGTACAGCCGAATGGCGTGCAGGTTGATCCTCATTGGGGGTTTCGGGGTAGCCCTGAGGGCAATGTTTTACTTCTGTAGGGCAGGCAGAGTGCGGCATTGTAGTTCTGGATTGCCCAACTGGAGGGCTTGTGGGCCAGTAGTCTGAGGACGCAGTCTGAGAACCCAAGCTAGGCCTAGACCTTGGAATGAAGCGGTGGCCCTGGGACCCTGAAGGGTTCTCCTAAACAGAGGCTTTCACACAGCTCCAACGTGCATGTTTCCCATGTGTAGATGAGATTTGTTCTGATGGGTGAGTCAAGAAACAGCCATATGCTGGTATTGAAATCCAGGCCTCTGAGGAGAGATGCCTGGAAAACAAAGCAATGGATCCGATTAGTGCCTAGGGGCCTGTTCGTTCCTTTTTACCTCTGGGGACATCATTCTACGGGTCTGAGTGCAGGTAGGTGCTCAGATGGGCTCAGATTGCCCCTGTTTGTCCTGGGAAGCCACAACTCTTGGGATGGCCTCAGGGACTTTGGAGGTTATCCTATTAGTAGGGTCGTGGCCATTGGAATGGGCACATACAATTCCCTTGGAGAGGGCAAGTACAGTCCTCTATTTTGGCTCCAGGGCCCTGAGCCTGTAGGGTGTGTAGGCCAGAGCTGTTTGGACAGTTGTCTGAAAACACAAACTCGGCTTATGTTTTGGGTCATAGGTATGGCAGGACTGATCTACAGACCATGAGGAGAACACTTCGGGATATGAAAAAAGGGCGAGTGTGAGGCTCTTGCTCAAGTTTTTGTCTCTGGATATCGTGTCACTCATGGTCGTGAAATTGCCGGGTGACTTCATGGGAAATGGACGAGTCTTACTCTCTGGGGGTTCGGTCCCGTCCAAAGAGTTTGCGGTCATTCTGGGGTTGGAAGAAGTCCGTTTTTTTGTTGTTGTTGTCGATTTGTTTCATTTTGTTTTTCAACCTCATATGTCCCACCGAATGAGGGATTCCAGAGGAGAGCCCTGGGGTGGGGCGACTGGACAACCAGAAATCTGGTTAAAAATTGGGGACTACGGACATGTCAAGCCCATTATGACATCTAATGGTCCAGCCACTGAGAGGACTTACTAGAGGACAGGACTCACGCTGAGGTCACAATGCGTGTTTATGCTCTCGTCGCACTCAAGAATGGGCGGGGCCTCAGGGTGAATGCTGGATTCTCCTACACTGAACATTGGACAACATGCCAACCACAAGGTTTCTTGCCATGGGTCAGGAAGAGTTCTGATTTCTGCATTACAGTCACCCGTGGGCAGTGATTGGAGATAAGGTCTAGGTTCTGAAGCCTGAAAACTGAGGTAGGGAAGAGATGATGACCTAAGGCCAGGGCGGGTCTGATGTGCTCAGGGTGCGGTCAGCTGTCTGGATGTTGGTCAGCAGGTCCGGGCTCAGGTTGTGTCAGACAGTGCATTAGTGCCCTGGTTAGACTATATAATTTGGGTACATTCGAGTGCCGTGTAGGTTTATCCTCATTTAAGCTACCTGGGCAGCTCATTAGGCAATACATTTTTTCTAGAGGGCAGGCAGAGTGCTTCATTGTCGGTCCGGAATTGCCAAACTTGAGGGCTTCGGGGACAGGAGAGTGAGGACAGAAGTCTGAGAACACAAGCTAGTCTTCGGATTCAGGGTGAGGGCACGGCAGGTACCCCCTGCAGATCTGAACCAATATCTCATGCATCTGAAGTCAGGGCGAGGATCCGACGTTGGCTCAGGTTGGAGTTTCTGTGCATAACGACCCCTTCATGAAGGGAGCGGAATCTCGAGGCCATGGAGGTTTTCCACGTTGGGAGATGTGGGATGCCCCCTTCAAGGATTCCTTCTGCGGGACAATTGAGACCTGTTGGACAGCTCCAGGACATCCCATATGGAATGACTCCAGAGCACTGTTCCAGGATGGATGCCTGGGAAGTCCGCCTCGCCTTTCAATTGTCTCCTAGCAACAAGACAGTTTAGATCTAATGGATCTGCGGGAGCAACCGGGGTGGCTGAGTTGAAATGCACTTTCCAGAGGATGGGTCCTAACGTGGGTTTGTGTCCATGAGGGCCTTGGAATGGGGAGGTGGCACCGGGACCCTGAAGTATTCTCCTAAGCTTTGGCATAGCTCCCATGCACAAGTTTCCTTGTGGAGACGAGATTTGTTCTGATGGGTGCCTCAAGAAATCCCCTCTGCTGGTATTGGAATCCAGGCTTTTGAGGAGACATGCCTGTAAACCAAAGCAATGGATCCGATAATGGCCTCGGGTCCTGTCTGGTTCAATCTTCTTGGTATGAGTGGAGGTAGATGAGTGGAGGTAGATGCTCAGCCGGTATCAACCGCCCTTTATATCCCGGGTTACCTACACTATTGGGATGGCCTCAGGGACTTTGGAGGTTTCTCCTAATTTGTACGATTTTTGACAATGGAATGGGCAGAATTCCCATGGATTGGGTGGGGGCAGTTCTAATGTGTGGCTCCAGGGGCCCCAGCCTGGAGGGAGTGTGGCCCAGGACTTTGAGGACAGAAGACTGAAAACACAAACTCAGCTTAAGTTTGGGGACGTAGGTATGGCACGCCCGATCTACAAACCATTAGAAGAACTCTACAGGATATGAAGAATGAGCGAGTCTGAGGCGCTTGCTCAGGCTTTTGTCTCTGGATTTTGTTTCAGCGATGGCCGTGGAATGTTGGGGAGGTCTCATGGGCCATGGAAGAATCTTCCTCTCTGTGGATTTGGCCCGATCCCAATTGTTTTTCGTCAATCTGTGGGATGGGAGGACTCCTTTCAGGTTTGTTACCTCAGGTGTCCCACCAAAAGAGGAATTCCAAAGCAGAGCCCTGGGGAAGAGTGAAGGGACAACCCGAACTATGGTTAAAAATTGGGGCCTAGGGGCATGGCAAGCCCAATATGCTGTCTCTTCATATAGGCCCTGAGAGGCCTTACCTGAGGACTGGGCTCAGGCTGAGGGTCACAATGTGTGTTTGTGACCAATGTGGCCCGCAAGCATGGGCTGGGCCTCATGGGCCACGCTTGTTTCAACTACACTGAACGTTGGACAAAATGCCAACCACTAGGTTTCTTGCCATGGGGAAAGATTTCTGATTTCTGCATCATTTTCAACCCTGGGCAGTGGTTGGAGATAAGGTTTAGGTTCTGGAGCCTGAAAACCGCAGTTGGGAAGAGATGACGACCTAAGGCCATGGCGGGTCGATGTGCTCAGTGTGCGGCCAGCTGTCTGGGTGGGACCAGGAGGTCCAGGCTCAGGCTGGGTCAGAAGGGGAAATAGTGCCCAGGTCAGCCTATATGTTTGGGGTACAGCCGAATGGCGTGCAGGTTGATCCTCATTTGGGGTTTCGGGGTAGCCCTGAGGGCAATGTTTTACTTCTGTAGGGCAGGCAGAGTGCGGCATTGTAGTTCTGGATTGCCCAACTGGAGGGCTTGTGGGCCAGTAGTCTGAGGACGGAGTCTGAGAACCCAAGCTAGGCCTAGGTTTCTGGGTGAGGATATGGCAGGCACAATCTACAGACCTCAATAGAGATCTCGTGCATCTGAAGTCAGGGCAAGGATCAGACGATCGCTCAGGTTGGACTTTCTGCCCTGATGGCCCTTCCTTGAAGGGGGTTGGATCACGAGGACATGGGGGTTTTCCCACGATGGGAGTTGTGAGAAGCTCCAAACTGCAAAGATTCTTCTGTAGGACAATTTAGACCTGTTGGTTGGCTCCAGGCCAACGATTCCGAGCAGGGTTCTAAGGATGGATGGCTGGGTAGCCCACCTCGCATTCCAATTGTCTCCAAGCAACAAGACAGGTTAGATCTGCTGGATGTGGGGGGCAACCGAGGAGGCTGAGTTGAAATGGACTCTCCTGTGGATGTGTCCTAATATGTTTTTGTGTCTATGGAGACCTTGGAATGAAGCGGTGGCCCTGGGGCCCTGAAGGGTTCTCCTAAACAGAGGCTTTGACACAGCTCCAACGTGCATGTTTCCCATGTGTATATGAGATTTGTTCTGATGGGTGAGTCAAGAAACAGCCATATGCTGGTATTGAAATCCAGGCCTCTGAGGAGAGATGCCTGGAAACCAAAGCAATGGATCCGATTAGTGCCTAGGGGCCTGTTCGTTCCTTTTTACCTCTGGGGACATCAGTCTACGGGTCTGAGTGCAGGTAGGTGCTCAGATGGGCTCAGATTGCCCTTGTTTGTCCTGGGAATCCACAACTCTTGGGATGGCCTCAGGGACTTTGGAGGTTATCCTATTAGTAGGGTCGTGGCCATTGGAATGGGCACATACAATTCCCTTGGAGAGGGCAAGTACAGTCTTCAGGTTTGGATCCAGGGCCCTGAGCCTGTAGGGTGTGTAGGCCAGAGCTGTTTGGACAGTTGTCTGAAAACACAAACTCGCCTTATGATTGGGTCATAGGTATGGCAGGACTGATCTACAGACCATGAGGAGAACACTTCGGGATATGAAAAAAGGGCGAGTGTGAGGCTCTTGCTCAAGTTTTTGTCTCTGGATATCGTGTCACTCATGGTCGTGAAATTGCCGGGTGACTTCATGGGAAATGGACGAGTCTTACTCTCTGGGGTTTCGGTCCCGTCCAAAGAGTTTGCGGTCATTCTGGGGATGGAAGAAGTCCGTTTTTTTGTTGTTGTTGTCGATTTGTTTCATTTTGTATTTCAACCTCAGATGTCCCACCAAATGAGGGATTCCAGAGTAGAGCCCTGGGGTGGGGCGACTGGACAACCAGAAATCTGGTTAAAAATTGGGGACTAGGGACATGTCAAGCCCATTATGACATCTAATGGTCCAGCCACTGAGAGGACTTACTAGAGGACAGGACTCACGCTGAGGTCACAATGCGTGTTTATGCTCTCGTCGCACTCAAGAATGGGCGGGGCCTCAGGGTGAATGCTGGTTTCTCCTACACTGAACGTTGGACAACATGCCAACCACAAGGTTTCTTGCCATGGGTCAGGAAGAGTTCTGATTTCTGCATCACAGTCACCCGTGGGCAGTGATTGGAGATAAGGTCTAGGTTCTGAAGCCTGAAAACTGAGGTAGGGAAGAGATGATGACCTAAGGCCATGGCGGGTCTGATGTGCTCAGCTTGGGGTCAGCTGTCTGGGTGTTGGTCAGCAGGTCCGGGCTCAGATTGTGTCAGACAGTGCATTAGTGCCCAGGTTAGACTATATAATTTGGGTACATTCGAGTGCCGTGTAGGTTTATCCTCATTTAAGCTGCCTGGGCTGCTCATTAGGCAATATATTTTTTCTAGAGGGCAGGCAGAGTGCTTCATTGTCGATCCGGAATTGCCAAACTTGAGGGCTTCGGGGCCAGGAGAGTGAGGACGGAAGTCTGAGAACACAAGCTAGACTTCGGATTCAGGGTGAGGGCACGGCAGGTACCCCCTGCAGATCTGAACCAATATCTCATGCATCTGAAGTCAGGGCGAGGATCCGACGTTGGCTCAGGTGGGAGTTTCTGTGCATGACGGCCCCTTCATGAAGGGAGCGGAATCTCGAGGCCATGGAGGTTTTCCACGTTGGGAGATGTGGGATGCCCCCTTCAAGGATTCCTTCTGCGGGACAATTGAGACCTGTTGGACAGCTCCAGGACATCCCATATGGAATGACTCCAGAGCACCGTTCGAGGATGGATGCCTGGGAAGTCCGCCTCGCCTTCCAATTGTCTCCTAGCAACAAGACAGTTTAGATCTAATGGATCTGCTGGAGCAACCGGGGTGGCTGAGTGAAATGCACTTTCCAGAGGATGGGTCCTAACGTGTGTTTGTGTCCATGAGGGCCTTGGAATGGGGAGGTGGCACCGGGACCCTGAAGTATTATCCTAAGCTTTGGCTTAGCTACCATGCACAAGTTTCCTTGTGGAGACGAGATTTGTTCTGATGAGTGCCTCAGGAAATCCCCTCTGCTGGTATTGGAATCCAGGCTTTTGAGGAGACATGCCTGTAAACCAAAGCAATGGATTCGATAATGGCCTCGGGTCCTGTCTGGTTCAATATCCTTGGTATGAGTGGAGGTAGAAGAGTGGAGGTAGATGCTCAGCCGGTATCAACCGCCCATTTTTTGTCCCGGGCGACCTACACTATTGGGATGGCCTCGGGGACTTTGGAGGGTTCTCCTAATTTGTACGATTTTTGACAATGGAATGGGCAGAATTCCCATGGATTGGGTGGGGGCAGTCCTAATGTGTGGCTCCAGGGGCCCCAGCCTGGAGGGAGTGTGGCCCAGGACTTTGAGGACAGAAGACTGAAAACACAAACTCAGCTTAAGTTTGGGGACGTAGGTATGGCACGCCCGATCTACAAACCATGAGAAGAACTCTTCAAGATATGAAGAATGAGCGAGTCTGAGGCGCTTGCTCAGGCTTTTTTCTCTGGATTTTGTTTGTGCGATGGCCGTGGAATGTTGGGGAGGTCTCATGGGCCATGGACGAATCTTCCTCTCTGTGGATTTGGCCCGATCCCAATTGGTTTTCGTCAATCTGTGGGATGGGAGGACTCCTTTCAGGTTTGTTACCTCAGGTGTCCCACCAAAAGAGAAATTCCAAAGCAGAGCCCTGGGGAAGAGTGAAGGGACAACCCGAACTATGGTTAAAAATTGGGGCCTAGGGGCATGGCAAGCCCAATATGCTGTCTCTTCATATAGGCCCTGAGAGGCCTTACCTGAGGACTGGGCACAGGCTGAGGGTCACAATGTGTGTTTGTGACCAATGTGGCCTGCAAGCATGGGCTGGGCCTCATGGGCCACGCTTGTTTCAACTACACTGAACGTTGGACAACATGCCAACCACAAGGTTTCTTGCCATGTGGAAAGAGTTCTGATTTCAGCATCATTTTCAAACCTGGGCAGTGGTTGGAGATAAGGTCTAGGTTCTGGAGCCTGAAAACCGCAGTTGGGAAGAGATGACGACCTAAGGCCATGGCGGGTCCGATGTGCTCAGTGTGCGGCCAGCTGTCTGGGTGGGACCAGGAGGTCCAGGCTCAGGCTGGGTCAGAAGGGGAAATAGTGCCCTGGTCAGCCTATATGATTGGGGTACAGCCGAATGGCGTGCAGGTTGATCCTCATTTGGGAATTCGGGGTAGCCCTGAGGGCAATATTTTACTTCTGTATGGCAGGCAGATTGCGGCATTGTAGTTCTGGATTGCCAAACTGGAGGGCCTGTGGGCCAGTAGTCTGAGGACGGAGTCTGAGAACCCAAGCTAAGCCTAGGTTTCTGGGTGAGGATATGGCAGGCACAATCTACAGACCTCAATAGAGATCTCGTGCATCTGAAGTCAGGGCAAGGATCAGACGATCGCTCAGGTTGGACTTTCTGCCCTGATGGCCCTTTCTTGAAGGGGGTTAGATCACGAGGACATGGGTGTTTTCCCACGATGGGAGTTGTGAGAAGCTCCAAACTGCAAAGATTCTTCTGCAGGACAATTGAGACCTGTTGGTTGGCTCCAGGCCAACGATTCCGAGCAGGGTTCTAAGGATGGATGGCTGGGTAGCCCACCTCGCATTCCAATTGTCTCCAAGCAACAAGACAAGTTAGATATGCTGGATGTGGGGGGCAACCGAGGAGGCTGAGTTGAAATGGACTCTCCTGGGGATGTGTCCTAATATGTTTTTGTGTCTATGGAGACCTTGGAATGAAGCGGTGGCCCTGGGGCCCTGAAGGGTTCTCCTAAACAGAGGCTTTGACACAGCTCCAACGTGCATGTTTCCCATGTGTAGATGAGATTTGTTCTGATGGGTGAGTCAAGAAACAGCCATATGCTGGTATTGAAATCCAGGCCTCTGAGGAGAGATGCCTGGAAACCAAAGCAATGGATCCGATTACTGCCTAGGGGCCTGTTCGTTCCTTTTTACCTCTGGGGACATCAGTCTACGGGTCTGAGTGCAGGTAGGTGCTCAGATGGGCTCAGATTGCCCCTGTTTTTCCTGGGAAGCCACAACTATTGGGATGGCCTCAGGGACTTTGGAGTTTAGCCTACTAGTAGGGTTGTGGCCATTGGAATGGGCACATACAATTCCCTTGGAGAGAGCAAGTACAGTCCTCAGGTTTGGCTCCAGGGCCCTGAGCCTGTAGGGTGTGTAGGCCAGAGCTGTTTGGACAGTTGTCTGAAAACACAAACTCGGCTTATGTTTTGGGTCATAGGTATGGCAGGACTGATCTACAGACCATGAGGAGAACACTTCGGGATATGAAAAAAGGGCGAGTGTGAGGCTCTTGCTCAAGTTTTTGTCTCTGGATATCGTGTCACTCATGGTCGTGAAATTGCCGGGTGACATCATGGGAAATGGACGAGTCTTACTCTCTGGGGGTTCGGTCCCGTCCAAAGAGTTTGGGGTCATTTGGGGATGGAAGAAGTCCGTTTTTTTTGTTGTTGTTGTCGATTTGTTTCATTTTGTTTTTCAACCTCAGATGTCCCACCAAATGAGGGATTCCAGAGTAGAGCCCTGGGGTGGGGCGACTGGACAACCAGAAATCTGGTTAAAAATTGGGGACTAGGGACATGTCAAGCCCATTATGACATCTAATGGTCCAGCCACTGAGAGGACTTCCTAGAGGACAGGACTCACGCTGAGGTCACAATGCGTGTTTATGCTCTCGTCGCACTCAAGAATGGGCGGGGCCTCAGGGTGAATGCTGGTTTCTCCTACACTGAACGTTGGACAACATGCCAACCACAAGGTTTCTTGCCATGGGTAAGGAAGAATTCTGATTTCTGCATCACAGTCACCCGTGGGCAGTGATTGGAGATAAGGTCTAGGTTCTGAAGCCTGAAAACTGAGGTAGGGAAGAGATGATGACCTAAGGCCATGGCGGGTCTGATGTGCTCAGCGTGCGGTCAGCTGTCTGGGTGTTGGTCAGCAGGTCCGGGCTCAGGTTGTGTCAGACAGTGCATTAGTGCCCAGGTAAGACTATATAATTTGGGTACATTCGAGTGCCGTGTAGGTTTATCCTCATTTAAGCTGCCTGGATGCTCATTAGGCAATATATTTTTTCTAGAGGGCAGGCAGAGTGCTTCATTGTCGGTCCGGAATTGCCAAACTTGAGGGCTTCGGGGCCAGGAGAGTGAGGACGGAAGTCTGAGAACACAAGCTAGACTTCGGATTCAGGGTGAGGGCACGGCAGGTACCCCCTGCAGATCTGAACCAATATCTCATGCATCTGAAGTCAGGGCGAGGATCCGACGTTGGCTCAGGTTGGAGTTTCTGTGCATGACGGCCCCTTCATGAAGGGAGCGGAATCTCGAGGCCATGGAGGTTTTCCACGTTGGGAGATGTGGGATGCCCCCTTCAAGGATTCCTTCTGCGGGACAATTGAGACCTGTTGGACAGCTCCAGGACATCCCATATGGAATGACTCCAGAGTACCGTTCGAGGATGGATGCCTGGGAAGTCCGCCTCGCCTTCCAATTGTCTCCTAGCCACAAGACAGTTTAGATCTAATGGATCTGCGGGAGCAACCGGGGTGGCTGAGTTGAAATGCACTTTCCAGAGGATGGGTCCTAACGTGTGTTTGTGTCCATGAGGGCCTTGGAATGGGGAGGTGGCACCGGGAACCTGAAGTATTCTCCTAAGCTTTGGCATAGCTCCCATGCACAAGTTTCCTTGTGGAGACGAGATTTGTTCTGATGAGTGCCTCAGGAAATCCCCTCTGTTGGTATTGGAATCCAGGCTTTTGAGGAGACATGCCTGTAAACCAAAGCAATGGATTCGATAATGGCCTCGGGTCCTGTCTGGTTCAATATCCTTGGTATGAGTGGAGGTAGAAGAGTGGAGGTAGATGCTCAGCCGGTATCAACCGCCCATTTTTTGTCCCGGGCGACCTACACTATTGGGATGGCCTCGGGGACTTTGGAGGGTTCTCCTAATTTGTACGATTTGTGACAATGGAATGGGCAGAATTCCCATCGATTGGGTGGGCGCAGTCCTAATGTGTGGCTCCAGGGGCCCCAGCCTGGAGGGAGTGTGGCCCAGGACTTTGCGGACAGAAGACTGAAAACACAAATTCAGCTTAAGTTTGGGGACGTAGGTATGGCACGCCCGATCTACAAACCATGAGAAGAACTCTTCAGGATATGAAGAATGAGCGAGTCTGAGGCGCTTGCTCAGGCTTTTTTCTCTGGATTTTGTTTGTGCGATGGCCGTGGAATGTTGGGGAGGTCTCATGGGCCATGGACGAATCTTCCTCTCTGTGGATTTGGCCCGATCCCAATTGGTATTCGTCAATCTGTGGGATGGGAGGACTCCTTTCAGGTTTGTTACCTCAGGTGTCCCACCAAAAGAGGAATTCCAAAGCAGAGCCCTGGGGAAGAGTGAAGGGACAACCCGAACTATGGTTAAAAATTGGGGCCTAGGGGCATGGCAAGCCCAATATGCTGTCTCTTCATATAGGCCCTGAGAGGCCTTACCTGAGGACTGGGCTCAGGCTGAGGGTCACAATGTGTGTTTGTGACCAATGTGGCCTGCAAGCATGGGCTGGGCCTCATGGGCCACGCTTGTTTCAACTACACTGAACGTTGGACAACATGCCAACCACAAGGTTTCTTGCCATGTGGAAAGAGTTCTGATTTCAGCATCATTTTCAAACCTGGGCAGTGGTTGGAGATAAGGTCTAGGTTCTGGAGCCTGAAAACCGCAGTTGGGAAGAGATGACGACCTTAGGCCATGGCGGATCCGATGTGCTCAGTGTGCGGCCAGCTGTCTGGGTGGGACCAGGAGGTCCAGGCTCAGGCTGGGTCAGAAGGGGAAATAGTGCCCAGGTCAGCCTATATGTTTGGGGTACAGCCGAATGGCGTGCAGGTTGATCCTCATTTGGGAATTCGGGGTAGCCCTGAGGGCAATATTTTACTTCTGTATGGCAGGCAGATTGCGGCATTGTAGTTCTGGATTGCCAAACTGGAGGGCCTGTGGGCCAGTAGTCTGAGGACGGAGTCTGAGAACCCAAGCTAAGCCTAGGTTTCTGGGTGAGGATATGGCAGGCACAATCTACAGACCTCAATAGAGATCTCGTGCATCTGAAGTCAGGGCAAGGATCAGACGATCGCTCAGGTTGGACTTTCTGCCCTGATGGCCCTTTCTTGAAGGGGGTTGGATCACGAGGACATGGGGGTTTTCCCACGATGGGAGTTGTGAGAAGCTCCAAACTGCAAAGATTCTTCTGCAGGACAATTGAGACCTGTTGGTTGGCTCCAGGCCAACGATTCCGAGCAGGGTTCTAAGGATGGATGGCTGGGTAGCCCACCTCGCATTCCAATTGTCTCCAAGCAACAAGACAAGTTAGATATGCTGGATGTGGGGGGCAACCGAGGAGGCTGAGTTGAAATGTACTCTCCTGAGGATGTGTCCTAATATGTTTTTGTGTCTATGGAGACCTTGGAATGAAGCGGTGGCCCTTGGGCCCTGAAGGGTTCTCCTAAACAGAGGCTTTGACACAGCTCCAACGTGCATGTTTCCCATGTGTAGATGAGATTTGTTCTGATGGGTGAGTCAAGAAACAGCCATATGCTGGTATTGAAATCCAGGCCTCTGAGGAGAGATGCCTGGAAACCAAAGCAATGGATCCGATTACTGCCTAGGGGCCTGTTCGTTCCTTTTTACCTCTGGGGACATCAGTCTACGGGTCTGAGCAGGTAGGTGCTCAGATGGGCTCAGATTGCCCCTGTTTGTCCTGGGAAGCCACAATTATTGGGATGGCCTCAGGGACTTTAGAGTTTATCCTACTAGTAGGGTTGTGGCCATTGGAATGGGCACATACAATTCCCTTGGAGAGAGCAAGTACAGTCCTCAGGTTTGGCTCCAGGGCCCTGAGCCTGTAGGGTGTGTAGGCCAGAGCTGTTTGGACAGTTGTCTGAAAACACAAACTCGGCTTATGTTTTGGGTCATAGGTATGGCAGGACTGATCTACAGACCATGAGGAGAACACTTCGGGATATGAAAAAAGGGCGAGTGTGAGGCTCTTGCTCAAGTTTTTGTCTCTGGATATCGTGTCACTCATGGTCGTGAAATTGCCGGGTGACATCATGGGAAATGGACGAGTCTTACTCTCTGGGCGTTCGGTCCCGTCCAAAGAGTTTGGGGTCATTCTGGGGATGGAAGAAGTCCGTTTTTTTTGTTGTTGTTGTCGATTTGTTTGATTTTGTTTTTCAACCTCAGATGTCCCACCAAATGAGGGATTCCAGAGTAGAGCCCTGGGGTGGGGCGACTGGACAACCAGAAATCTGGTTAAAAATTGGGGACTAGGGACATGTCAAGCCCAATATGACATCTAATGGTCGAGCCACTGAGAGGACTTCCTAGAGGACAGGACTCACGCTGAGGTCACAATGCGTGTTTATGCTCTCGTCGCACGCAAGAATGGGCGTGGCCTCAGGGTGAATGCTGGTTTCTCCTACACTGAACGTTGGACAACATGCCAACCACAAGGTTTCTTGCCATGGGTCAGGAAGAGTTCTGATTTCTGCATCACAGTCACCCGTGGGCAGTGATTGGAGATAAGGTCTAGGTTCTGAAGCCTGAAAACTGAGGTAGGGAAGAGATGATGACCTAAGGCCATGGCGGGTCTGATGTGCTCAAAGTGCGGTCAGCTGTCTGGGTGTTGGTCAGCAGGTCCGGGCTCAGGTTGTGTCAGACAGTGCTTTAGTGCCCAGGTTAGACTATATAATTTGGGTACATTCGAGTGCCGTGTAGGTTTATCCTCATTTAAGCTGCCTGGGCTGCTCATTAGGCAATATATTTTTTCTAGAGGGCAGGCAGAGTGCTTCATTGTCGGTCCGGAATTGCCAAACTTGAGGGCTTCGGGGCCAGGAGAGTGAGGACGGAAGTCTGAGAACACAAGCTAGACTTCGGATTCAGGGTGAGGGCACGGCAGGTACCCCCTGCAGATCTGAACCAATATCTCATGCATCTGAAGTCAGGGCGAGGATCCGACGTTGGGTCAGGTTGGAGTTTCTGTGCATGACGGCCCCTTCATGAAGGGAGCGGAATCTCGAGGCCATGGAGGTTTTCCACGTTGGGAGATGTGGGATGCCCCTTCAAGGATTCCTTCTGCGGGACAATTGAGACCTGTTGGACAGCTCCAGGACATCCCATATGGAATGACTCCAGAGCACCGTTCGAGGATGGATGCCTGGGAAGTCCGCCTCGCCTTCCAATTGTCTCCTAGCAACAAGACATTTTAGATCTAATGAATCTGCGTGAGCAACCGGGGTGGCTGAGTTGAAATGCACTTTCCAGAGGATGGGTCCTAACGTGTGTTTGTGTCCATGAGGGCCTTGGAATGGGGAGGTGGCACCGGGACCCTGAAGTATTATCCTAAGCTTTGGCTTAGCTACCATGCACAAGTTTCCTTGTGGAGACGAGATTTGTTCTGATGAGTGCCTCAGGAAATCCCCTCTGCTGGTATTGTAATCCAGGCTTTTGAGGAGACATGCCTGTAAACCAAAGCAATGGATTCGATAATGGCCTCGGGTCCTGTCTGGTTCAATCTCCTTGGTATGAGTGGAGGTAGAAGAGTGGAGTTAGATGCTCAGCCGGTATCAACCGCCCATTTTTTGTCCCGGGCGACCTACACTATTGGGATGGCCTCGGGGACTTTGGAGGGTTCTCCTAATTTGTACGATTTTTGGCAATGGGATGGGCAGAATTCCCATGGATTGGGTGGGGGCAGTCCTAATGTGTGGCTCCAGGGGCCCCAGCCTGGAGGGAGTGTGGCCCAGGACTTTGAGGACAGAAGACTGAAAACACAAACTCAGCTTAAGTTTGGGGACGTAGGTATGGCACGCCCGATCTACAAACCATGAGAAGAACTCTTCAGGATATGAAGAATGAGCGAGTCTGAGGCGCTTGCTCAGGCTTTTGTCTCTGGATTTTGTTTCAGCGATGGCCGTGGAATGTTGGGGAGGTCTCATGGGCCATGGAAGAATCTTCCTCTCTGTGGATTTGGCCCGATCCCAATTGGTTTTCGTCAATCTGTGGGATGGGAGGACTCCTTTCAGTTTTGTTACCTCAGGTGTCCCACCAAAAGAGGAATTCCAAAGCAGAGCCTTGGGGAAGAGTGAAGGGACAACACAAACTATGGTTAAAAATTGGGGCCTAGGGGCACGGCAAGCCCAATATGCTGTCTCTTCATATAGGCCCTGAGAGGCCTTACCTGAGGACTGGGCTCAGGCTGAGGGTCACAATGTGTGTTTGTGACAAATGTGGCCTGCAAGCATGGGCTGGGCCTCATGGGCCACGCTTGTTTCAACTACACTGAACGTTGGACAACATGCCAACCACAAGGTTTCTTGCCATGGGGAAAGAGTTCTGATTTCAGCATCATTTTCAAACCTGGGCAGTGGTTGGAGATAAGGTCTAGGTTCTGGAGCCTGAAAACCGCAGTTGGGAAGAGATGACGACCTAAGGCCATGGCGGGTCCGATGTGCTCAGTGTGCGGCCAGCTGTCTGGGTGGGACCAGGAGGTCCAGGCTCAGGCTGGGTCAGAAGGGGAAATAGTGCCCAGGTCAGCCTATATGTTTGGGGTACAGCCGAATGGCGTGCAGGTTGATCCTCATTTGGGGATTCGGGTTAGCCCTGAGGGCAATGTTTTACTTCTGTAGGGCAGGCAGAGTGCGGTATTGTAGTTCTGGATTGCCAAACTGGAGGGCCTGTGGGCCAGTAGTCTGAGGACAGAGTCTGAGAACCCAAGCTAAGCCTAGGTTTCTGGGTGAGGATATGGCAGGCACAATCTACATTCCTCAATAGAGATCTCGTGCATCTGAAGTCAGGGCAAGGATCAGACGATCGCTCAGGTTGGACTTTCTGCCCTGATGGCCCTTTCTTGAAGGGGGTTGGATCAAGAGGACATGGGGGTTTTCCCACGATGGGAGTTGTGAGAAGCTCCAAACTGCAAAGATTCTTCTGCAGGACAATTGAGACCTGTTGGTTGGCTCCAGGCCAACGATTCCGAGCAGGGTTCTAAAGATGGATGGCTGGGTAGCCCACCTCGCATTCCAATTGTCTCCAAGCAACAAGACAAGTTAGATCTGCTGGATGTGGGGGGCAACCGAGGAGGCTGAGTTGAAATGGACTCTCCTGGGGATGTGTCCTAATATGTTTTTGTGTCTATGGAGACCTTGGAATGAAGCGGTGGCCCTGGGGCCCTGAAGGGTTCTCCTAAACAGAGGCTTTGACACAGCTCCAACGTGCATGTTTCCCATGTGTAGATGAGATTTGTTCTGATGGGTGAGTCAAGAAACAGCCATATGCTGGTATAGAAATCCAGGCCTCTGAGGAGAGATGCCTGGAAACCAAAGCAATGGATCCGATTAGTGCCTAGGGGCCTGTTCGTTCCTTTTTACCTCTGGGGACATCAGTCTACGGGTCTGAGTGCAGGTAGGTGCTCAGATGGGCTCAGATTGCCCCTGTTTGTCCTGGGAAGCCACAACTATTGGGATGGCCTCAGGGACTTTGGAGGTTATCCTACTAGTAGGGTTGTGGCCATTGGAATGGGCACATACAATTCCCTTGGAGAGGGCAAGTACAGTCCTCAGGTTTGGCTCCAGGGCCCTGAGCCTGTAGGGTGTGTAGGCCAGAGCTGTTTGGACAGTTGTCTGAAAACACAAACTCGGCTTATGTTTTGGGTCATAGGTATGGCAGGACTGATCTACAGACCATGAGGAGAACACTTCGGGATATGAAAAAAGGGCGAGTGTGAGGCTCTTGCTCAAGTTTTTGTCTCTGGATATCGTGTCACTCATGGTCGTGAAATTGCCGGGTGACTTCATGGGAAATGGACGAGTCTTACTCTCTGGGGGTTCGGTCCCGTCCAAAGAGTTTGGGGTCATTCTGGGGATGGAAGAAGTCCGTTTTTTTTGTTGTTGTTGTCGATTTGTTTCATTTTGTTTTTCAACCTCAGATGTCCCACCAAATGAGGGATTCCAGAGTAGAGCCCTGGGGTGGGGCGACTGGACAACCAGAAATCTGGTTAAAAATTGGGGACTAGGGACATGTCAAGCCCATTATGACTTCTAATGGTCCAGCCACTGAGAGGACTTACTAGAGGACAGGACTCACGCTGAGGTCACAATGCGTGTTTATGCTCTTGTCTCACGCAAGAATGGGCGGGGCCTCAGGGTGAATGCTGGTTTCTCCTACACTGAACGTTGGACAACATGCCAACCACAAGGTTTCTTGCCATGGGTCAGGAAGAGTTCTGATTTCTGCATCACAGTCACCCGTGGGCAGTGATTGGAGATATGGTCTAGGTTCTGAAGCCTGAAAATTGAGGTAGGGAAGAGATGATGACCTAAGGCCATGGCGGGTCTGATATGCTCAGCGTGCGGTCAGCTGTCTGGGTGTTGGTCAGCAGGTCCGGGCTCAGGTTGTGTCAGACAGTGCATTAGTGCCCAGGTTAGACTATATAATTTGGGTACATTCGAGTGCCGTGTAGGTATATCCTCATTTAAGCTGCCTGAGCTGCTCATTAGGCAATATATTTTTTCTAGAGGGCAGGCAGAGTGCTTCATTGTCGGTCCGCAATTGCCAAACTTGAGGGCTTCGGGGCCAGGAGAGTGAGGACGGAAGTCTGAGAACACAAGCTATAATTCGGATTCAGGGTGAGGGCACGGCAGGTACCACCTGCAGATCTGAACCTATATCTCATGCATCTGAAGTCAGGGCGAAGATCCGACGTTGGCTCAGGTTGGAGTTTCTGTGCATGACGGCCCCTTCATGAAGGGAGCGGAATCTCGAGGCCATGGAGGTTTTCCACGTTGGGAGATGTGGGATGCCCCCTTCAAGGATTTTTTCTGCGGGACAATTGAGTCCTGTTGGACAGCTCCAGGACATCCCATATGGAATGACTCCAAAGCACCGTTCCAGGATGGATGCCTGGGACGTCCGCCTCGCCTTCCAATTCTCTCCTTGCAACAAGACAGTTTAGATCTAATGGATCTGCGGGAACAACCGGGGTGGCTGTGTTGAAATGCACTTTCCAGAGGATGGGTCCTAACGTGTGTTTGTGTCCATGAGGGCCTTGGAATGGGGAGGTGGCACCGGGACCCTGAAGTATTCTCCTAAGCTTTGGCATAGCTCCCATGCACAAGTTTCCTTGTGGAGACGAGATTTGTTCTGATGGGTGCCTCAGGAAATCCCCTCTGCTGGTATTGGAATGCAGGCTTTTGAGGAGACATGCTGTAAACCAAAGCAATGGATCCGATAATGGCCTTGGGTCCTGTCTGGTTCAATCTTCTTGGTATGAGTGGAGGTAGATGAGTGGAGGTAGATGCAGCCGGTATCAACCGCCCTTTTTTGTCCCGGGCGACCTACACTATTGGGATGGCCTCAGGGACTTTGGAGGGTTCTCCTAATTTGTACGATTTTTGACAATGGAATGGGCAGAATTCCCATGGATTGGGTGGGGGCAGTCCTAATGTGTGGCTCCAGGGGCCCCAGCATGGAGGGAGTGTGGTCCAGGACTTTGAGGACAGAAGACTGAAAACACAAACTCAGCTTAAGTTTGGGGACGTAGGTATGGCACGCCCGATCCACAAACCATGAGAAGAACTCTTCAGGATATGAAGAATGAGCGAGTCTGAGGCGCTTGGTTAGGCTATTGTCTCTGACTTTTGTTTCAGCGATGGCCGTGGAATGTTGGGGAGGTCTCATGGGCCATGGACGAATCTTCCTCTCTGTGGATTTGGCCCGACCCAATTGTTTTTCGTCAATCTGTGGGATGGGAGGACTCCTTTCAGGTTTGTTACCTCAGGTGTCCCACCAAAAGAGGAATTCCAAAGCAGAGCCCTGGGGAAGAGTGAAGGGACAACCCAAACTATGGTTAAAAATTGGGGCCAAGAAGCATGGCAAGCCCAATATGCTGTCTCTTCATATAGGCCCTGAGAGGCCTTACCTGAGGACTGGGCTTCAGGCTGAGGGTCACAATGTGTGTTTGTGACCAATGTGGCCGCAAGCATGGGCTGGGCCTCATGGGCCACGCTTGTTTCAACTACACTGAACGTTGGACAACATGCCAACCACAAGGTTTCTTGCCATGGGGAAAGAGTTCTGATTTCTGCATCATTTTCAACCTTGGGCAGTGGTTGGAGATAAGGTCTAGGTTCTGGAGCCTGAAAACCGCAGTTGGGAAGAGATGATGACCTAAGGCCATGGCGGGGCCGATGTGCTCAGTGTGCTGACTGCTGTCTGGGTGGGACCAAGAGGTCCAGGCTCAGGCTGGGTCAGAAGGGGAAATAGTGCCCAGGTCAGCCTATATGTTTGGTGTACAGCCGAATGGCGTGCAGGTTGATCCTCATTTGCGGTTTCGGGGTAGCCCTGAGGGCAATGTTTTACTTCTGTAGGGCAGGCAGAGTGCGGCATTGTAGTTCTGGATTGCCCAACTGGAGGGCTTGTGGGCCAGTAGTCTGAGGACGGAGTCTGAGAACCCAAGCTAGGCCTAGGTTTCTGGGTGAGGATATGGCAGGCACAATCTACAGACTTCAATCTAGATCTCATGCATCTGAAGTCAGGGCAAGGATCAGACGATCGCTCAGGTTGGACTTTCTGCCCTGATGGCCCAATCTTGAAGGGGGTTGGATCACGAGGACATGGGGGTTTTCCCACGATGGGAGTTGTGAGAAGCTCCAAACTGCAAAGATTCTTCTGCAGGACAATTGAGACCTGTTGGTTGGCTCCAGGCCAACGATTCCGAGCAGGGTTCTAAGGATGGATGGCTGGGTAGCCCACCTCGCATTCCAATGGTCTCCAAGCAACAAGACAGGTTAGATCTGCTGGATGTGGGGGGCAACCGAGGAGGCTGAGTTGAAATGGACTCTCCTGTGGATGTGTCCTAATATGTTTTTGTGTCTATGGAGACCTTGGAATGAAGCGGTGGCCCCGGGGCCCTGAAGGGTTCTCCTAAACAGAGGCTTTGACACAGCTCCAACGTGCATGTTTCCCATGTGTAGATGAGATTTGTTCTGATGGGTGAGTCAAGAAACAGCCATATGCTGGTATTGAAATCCAGGCCTCTGAGGAGAGATGCCTGGAAACCAAAGCAATGGATCCGATTACTGCCTAGGGGCCTGTTCGTTCCTTTTTACCTCTGGGGACATCAGTCTACGGGTCTGAGCAGGTAGGTGCTCAGATGGGCTCAGATTGCCCCTGTTTGTCCTGGGAAGCCACAATTATTGGGATGGCCTCAGGGACTTTAGAGTTTATCCTACTAGTAGGGTTATGGCCATTGGAATGGGCACATACAATTCCCTTGGAGAGAGCAAGTACAGTCCTCAGGTTTGGCTCCAGGGCCCTGAGCCTGTAGGGTGTGTAGGCCAGAGCTGTTTGGACAGTTGTCTGAAAACACAAACTCGGCTTATGTTTTGGGTCATAGGTATGGCAGGACTGATCTACAGACCATGAGGAGAACACTTCGGGATATGAAAAAAGGGCGAGTGTGAGGCTCTTGCTCAAGTTTTTGTCTCTGGATATCGTGTCACTCATGGTCGTGAAATTGCCGGGTGACATCATGGGAAATGGACGAGTCTTACTCTCTGGGCGTTCGGTCCCGTCCAAAGAGTTTGGGGTCATTCTGGGGATGGAAGAAGTCCGTTTTTTTTGTTGTTGTTGTCGATTTGTTTGATTTTGTTTTTCAACCTCAGATGTCCCACCAAATGAGGGATTCCAGAGTAGAGCCCTGGGGTGGGGCGACTGGACAACCAGAAATCTGGTTAAAAATTGGGGACTAGGGACATGTCAAGCCCATTATGACTTCTAATGGTCCAGCCACTGAGAGGACTTACTAGAGGACAGGACTCACGCTGAGGTCACAATGCGTGTTTATGCTCTCGTCGCACGCAAGAATGGGCGTGGCCTCAGGGTGAATGCTGGTTTCTCCTACACTGAACGTTGGACAACATGCCAACCACAAGGTTTCTTGCCATGGGTCAGGAAGAGTTCTGATTTCTGCATCACAGTCACCCGTGGGCAGTGATTGGAGATAAGGTCTAGGTTCTGAAGCCTGAAAACTGAGGTAGGGAAGAGATGATGACCTAAGGCCATGGCGGGTCTGATGTGCTCAAAGTGCGGTCAGCTGTCTGGGTGTTGGTCAGCAGGTCCGGGCTCAGGTTGTGTCAGACAGTGCTTTAGTGCCCAGGTTAGACTATATAATTTGGGTACATTCGAGTGCCGTGTAGGTTTATCCTCATTTAAGCTGCCTGGGCTGCTCATTAGGCAATATATTTTTTCTAGAGGGCAGGCAGAGTGCTTCATTGTCGGTCCGGAATTGCCAAACTTGAGGGCTTCGGGGCCAGGAGAGTGAGGACGGAAGTCTGAGAACACAAGCTAGACTTCGGATTCAGGGTGAGGGCACGGCAGGTACCCCCTGCAGATCTGAACCTATATCTCATGCATCTGAAGTCAGGGCGAGGATCCGATGTTGGCTCAGGTTGGAGTTTCTGTGCATGACGGCCCCTTCATGAAGGGAGCGGAATCTCGAGGCCATGGAGGTTTTCCACGTTGGGAGATGTGGGATGCCCCTTCAAGGATTCCTTCTGCGGGACAATTGAGACCTGTTGGACAGCTCCAGGACATCCCATATGGAATGACTCCAGAGCACCGTTCGAGGATGGATGCCTGGGAAGTCCGCCTCGCCTTCCAATTGTCTCCTAGCAACAAGACATTTTAGATCTAATGAATCTGCGTGAGCAACCGGGGTGGCTGAGTTGAAATGCACTTTCCAGAGGATGGGTCCTAACGTGTGTTTGTGTCCATGAGGGCCTTGGAATGGGGAGGTGGCACCGGGACCCTGAAGTATTATCCTAAGCTTTGGCTTAGCTACCATGCACAAGTTTCCTTGTGGAGACGAGATTTGTTCTGATGAGTGCCTCAGGAAATCCCCTCTGCTGGTATTGTAATCCAGGCTTTTGAGGAGACATGCCTGTAAACCAAAGCAATGGATTCGATAATGGCCTTGGGTCCTGTCTGGTTCAATCTCCTTGGTATGAGTGGAGGTAGAAGAGTGGAGTTAGATGCTCAGCCGGTATCAACCGCCCATTTTTTGTCCCGGGCGACCTACACTATTGGGATGGCCTCGGGGACTTTGGAGGGTTCTCCTAATTTGTACGATTTTTGGCAATGGAATGGGCAGAATTCCCATGGATTGGGTGGGGGCAGTCCTAATGTGTGGCTCCAGGGGCCCCAGCCTGGAGGGAGTGTGGCCCAGGACTTTGAGGACAGAAGACTGAAAACACAAACTCAGCTTAAGTTTGGGGACGTAGGTATGGCACGCCCGATCTACAAACCATGAGAAGAACTCTTCAGGATATGAAGAATGAGCGAGTCTGAGGCGCTTGCTCAGGCTTTTTTCTCTGGATTTTGTTTGTGCGATGGCCGTGGAATGTTGGGGAGGTCTCATGGGCCATGGACGAATCTTCCTCTCTGTGGATTTGGCCCGATCCCAATTGGTATTCGTCAATCTGTGGGATGGGAGGACTCCTTTCAGGTTTGTTACCTCAGGTGTCCCACCAAAAGAGGAATTCCAAAGCAGAGCCCTGGGGAAGAGTGAAGGGACAACCCGAACTATGGTTAAAAATTGGGGCCTAGGGGCATGGCAAGCCCAATATGCTGTCTCTTCATATAGGCCCTGAGAGGCCTTACCTGAGGACTGGGCTCAGGCTGAGGGTCACAATGTGTGTTTGTGACCAATGTGGCCTGCAAGCATGGGCTGGGCCTCATGGGCCACGCTTGTTTCAACTACACTGAACGTTGGACAACATGCCAACCACAAGGTTTCTTGCCATGTGGAAAGAGTTCTGATTTCAGCATCATTTTCAAACCTGGGCAGTGGTTGGAGATAAGGTCTAGGTTCTGGAGCCTGAAAACCGCAGTTGGGAAGAGATGACGACCTTAGGCCATGGCGGATCCGATGTGCTCAGTGTGCGGCCAGCTGTCTGGGTGGGACCAGGAGGTCCAGGCTCAGGCTGGGTCAGAAGGGGAAATAGTGCCCAGGTCAGCCTATATGTTTGGGGTACAGCCGAATGGCGTGCAGGTTGATCCTCATTTGGGAATTCGGGGTAGCCCTGAGGGCAATATTTTACTTCTGTATGGCAGGCAGATTGCGGCATTGTAGTTCTGGATTGCCAAACTGGAGGGCCTGTGGGCCAGTAGTCTGAGGACGGAGTCTGAGAACCCAAGCTAAGCCTAGGTTTCTGGGTGAGGATATGGCAGGCACAATCTACAGACCTCAATAGAGATCTCGTGCATCTGAAGTCAGGGCAAGGATCAGACGATCGCTCAGGTTGGACTTTCTGCCCTGATGGCCCTTTCTTGAAGGGGGTTGGATCACGAGGACATGGGGGTTTTCCCACGATGGGAGTTGTGAGAAGCTCCAAACTGCAAAGATTCTTCTGCAGGACAATTGAGACCTGTTGGTTGGCTCCAGGCCAACGATTCCGAGCAGGGTTCTAAGGATGGATGGCTGGGTAGCCCACCTCGCATTCCAATTGTCTCCAAGCAACAAGACAAGTTAGATATGCTGGATGTGGGGGGCAACCGAGGAGGCTGAGTTGAAATGTACTCTCCTGAGGATGTGTCCTAATATGTTTTTGTGTCTATGGAGACCTTGGAATGAAGCGGTGGCCCTTGGGCCCTGAAGGGTTCTCCTAAACAGAGGCTTTGACACAGCTCCAACGTGCATGTTTCCCATGTGTAGATGAGATTTGTTCTGATGGGTGAGTCAAGAAACAGCCATATGCTGGTATTGAAATCCAGGCCTCTGAGGAGAGATGCCTGGAAACCAAAGCAATGGATCCGATTACTGCCTAGGGGCCTGTTCGTTCCTTTTTACCTCTGGGGACATCAGTCTACGGGTCTGAGCAGGTAGGTGCTCAGATGGGCTCAGATTGCCCCTGTTTGTCCTGGGAAGCCACAATTATTGGGATGGCCTCAGGGACTTTAGAGTTTATCCTACTAGTAGGGTTGTGGCCATTGGAATGGGCACATACAATTCCCTTGGAGAGAGCAAGTACAGTCCTCAGGTTTGGCTCCAGGGCCCTGAGCCTGTAGGGTGTGTAGGCCAGAGCTGTTTGGACAGTTGTCTGAAAACACAAACTCGGCTTATGTTTTGGGTCATAGGTATGGCAGGACTGATCTACAGACCATGAGGAGAACACTTCGGGATATGAAAAAAGGGCGAGTGTGAGGCTCTTGCTCAAGTTTTTGTCTCTGGATATCGTGTCACTCATGGTCGTGAAATTGCCGGGTGACATCATGGGAAATGGACGAGTCTTACTCTCTGGGCGTTCGGTCCCGTCCAAAGAGTTTGGGGTCATTCTGGGGATGGAAGAAGTCCGTTTTTTTTGTTGTTGTTGTCGATTTGTTTGATTTTGTTTTTCAACCTCAGATGTCCCACCAAATGAGGGATTCCAGAGTAGAGCCCTGGGGTGGGGCGACTGGACAACCAGAAATCTGGTTAAAAATTGGGGACTAGGGACATGTCAAGCCCAATATGACATCTAATGGTCGAGCCACTGAGAGGACTTCCTAGAGGACAGGACTCACGCTGAGGTCACAATGCGTGTTTATGCTCTCGTCGCACGCAAGAATGGGCGTGGCCTCAGGGTGAATGCTGGTTTCTCCTACACTGAACGTTGGACAACATGCCAACCACAAGGTTTCTTGCCATGGGTCAGGAAGAGTTCTGATTTCTGCATCACAGTCACCCGTGGGCAGTGATTGGAGATAAGGTCTAGGTTCTGAAGCCTGAAAACTGAGGTAGGGAAGAGATGATGACCTAAGGCCATGGCGGGTCTGATGTGCTCAAAGTGCGGTCAGCTGTCTGGGTGTTGGTCAGCAGGTCCGGGCTCAGGTTGTGTCAGACAGTGCTTTAGTGCCCAGGTTAGACTATATAATTTGGGTACATTCGAGTGCCGTGTAGGTTTATCCTCATTTAAGCTGCCTGGGCTGCTCATTAGGCAATATATTTTTTCTAGAGGGCAGGCAGAGTGCTTCATTGTCGGTCCGGAATTGCCAAACTTGAGGGCTTCGGGGCCAGGAGAGTGAGGACGGAAGTCTGAGAACACAAGCTAGACTTCGGATTCAGGGTGAGGGCACGGCAGGTACCCCCTGCAGATCTGAACCAATATCTCATGCATCTGAAGTCAGGGCGAGGATCCGACGTTGGGTCAGGTTGGAGTTTCTGTGCATGACGGCCCCTTCATGAAGGGAGCGGAATCTCGAGGCCATGGAGGTTTTCCACGTT
This sequence comes from Mustela nivalis, assembly GCF_964662115.1. NCBI lineage: Eukaryota > Metazoa > Chordata > Mammalia > Carnivora > Mustelidae > Mustela > Mustela nivalis. The sequence goes on along the minus strand of NW_028135740.1, from coordinate 109,140 downwards.
GGGAGATGTGGGATGCCCCTTCAAGGATTCCTTCTGCGGGACAATTGAGACCTGTTGGACAGCTCCAGGACATCCCATATGGAATGACTCCAGAGCACCGTTCGAGGATGGATGCCTGGGAAGTCCGCCTCGCCTTCCAATTGTCTCCTAGCAACAAGACATTTTAGATCTAATGAATCTGCGTGAGCAACCGGGGTGGCTGAGTTGAAATGCACTTTCCAGAGGATGGGTCCTAACGTGTGTTTGTGTCCATGAGGGCCTTGGAATGGGGAGGTGGCACCGGGACCCTGAAGTATTATCCTAAGCTTTGGCTTAGCTACCATGCACAAGTTTCCTTGTGGAGACGAGATTTGTTCTGATGAGTGCCTCAGGAAATCCCCTCTGCTGGTATTGTAATCCAGGCTTTTGAGGAGACATGCCTGTAAACCAAAGCAATGGATTCGATAATGGCCTCGGGTCCTGTCTGGTTCAATCTCCTTGGTATGAGTGGAGGTAGAAGAGTGGAGTTAGATGCTCAGCCGGTATCAACCGCCCATTTTTTGTCCCGGGCGACCTACACTATTGGGATGGCCTCGGGGACTTTGGAGGGTTCTCCTAATTTGTACGATTTTTGGCAATGGAATGGGCAGAATTCCCATGGATTGGGTGGGGGCAGTCCTAATGTGTGGCTCCAGGGGCCCCAGCCTGGAGGGAGTGTGGCCCAGGACTTTGAGGACAGAAGACTGAAAACACAAACTCAGCTTAAGTTTGGGGACGTAGGTATGGCACGCCCGATCTACAAACCATGAGAAGAACTCTTCAGGATATGAAGAATGAGCGAGTCTGAGGCGCTTGCTCAGGCTTTTTTCTCTGGATTTTGTTTGTGCGATGGCCGTGGAATGTTGGGGAGGTCTCATGGGCCATGGAAGAATCTTCCTCTCTGTGGATTTGGCCCGATCCCAATTGGTTTTCGTCAATCTGTGGGATGGGAGGACTCCTTTCAGTTTTGTTACCTCAGGTGTCCCACCAAAAGAGGAATTCCAAAGCAGAGCCTTGGGGAAGAGTGAAGGGACAACACAAACTATGGTTAAAAATTGGGGCCTAGGGGCACGGCAAGCCCAATATGCTGTCTCTTCATATAGGCCCTGAGAGGCCTTACCTGAGGACTGGGCTCAGGCTGAGGGTCACAATGTGTGTTTGTGACAAATGTGGCCTGCAAGCATGGGCTGGGCCTCATGGGCCACGCTTGTTTCAACTACACTGAACGTTGGACAACATGCCAACCACAAGGTTTCTTGCCATGGGGAAAGAGTTCTGATTTCAGCATCATTTTCAAACCTGGGCAGTGGTTGGAGATAAGGTCTAGGTTCTGGAGCCTGAAAACCGCAGTTGGGAAGAGATGACGACCTAAGGCCATGGCGGGTCCGATGTGCTCAGTGTGCGGCCAGCTGTCTGGGTGGGACCAGGAGGTCCAGGCTCAGGCTGGGTCAGAAGGGGAAATAGTGCCCAGGTCAGCCTATATGTTTGGGGTACAGCCGAATGGCGTGCAGGTTGATCCTCATTTGGGGATTCGGGTTAGCCCTGAGGGCAATGTTTTACTTCTGTAGGGCAGGCAGAGTGCGGTATTGTAGTTCTGGATTGCCAAACTGGAGGGCCTGTGGGCCAGTAGTCTGAGGACAGAGTCTGAGAACCCAAGCTAAGCCTAGGTTTCTGGGTGAGGATATGGCAGGCACAATCTACATTCCTCAATAGAGATCTCGTGCATCTGAAGTCAGGGCAAGGATCAGACGATCGCTCAGGTTGGACTTTCTGCCCTGATGGCCCTTTCTTGAAGGGGGTTGGATCAAGAGGACATGGGGGTTTTCCCACGATGGGAGTTGTGAGAAGCTCCAAACTGCAAAGATTCTTCTGCAGGACAATTGAGACCTGTTGGTTGGCTCCAGGCCAACGATTCCGAGCAGGGTTCTAAAGATGGATGGCTGGGTAGCCCACCTCGCATTCCAATTGTCTCCAAGCAACAAGACAAGTTAGATCTGCTGGATGTGGGGGGCAACCGAGGAGGCTGAGTTGAAATGGACTCTCCTGGGGATGTGTCCTAATATGTTTTTGTGTCTATGGAGACCTTGGAATGAAGCGGTGGCCCTGGGGCCCTGAAGGGTTCTCCTAAACAGAGGCTTTGACACAGCTCCAACGTGCATGTTTCCCATGTGTAGATGAGATTTGTTCTGATGGGTGAGTCAAGAAACAGCCATATGCTGGTATAGAAATCCAGGCCTCTGAGGAGAGATGCCTGGAAACCAAAGCAATGGATCCGATTAGTGCCTAGGGGCCTGTTCGTTCCTTTTTACCTCTGGGGACATCAGTCTACGGGTCTGAGTGCAGGTAGGTGCTCAGATGGGCTCAGATTGCCCCTGTTTGTCCTGGGAAGCCACAACTATTGGGATGGCCTCAGGGACTTTGGAGGTTATCCTACTAGTAGGGTTGTGGCCATTGGAATGGGCACATACAATTCCCTTGGAGAGGGCAAGTACAGTCCTCAGGTTTGGCTCCAGGGCCCTGAGCCTGTAGGGTGTGTAGGCCAGAGCTGTTTGGACAGTTGTCTGAAAACACAAACTCGGCTTATGTTTTGGGTCATAGGTATGGCAGGACTGATCTACAGACCATGAGGAGAACACTTCGGGATATGAAAAAAGGGCGAGTGTGAGGCTCTTGCTCAAGTTTTTGTCTCTGGATATCGTGTCACTCATGGTCGTGAAATTGCCGGGTGACTTCATGGGAAATGGACGAGTCTTACTCTCTGGGGGTTCGGTCCCGTCCAAAGAGTTTGGGGTCATTCTGGGGATGGAAGAAGTCCGTTTTTTTTGTTGTTGTTGTCGATTTGTTTCATTTTGTTTTTCAACCTCAGATGTCCCACCAAATGAGGGATTCCAGAGTAGAGCCCTGGGGTGGGGCGACTGGACAACCAGAAATCTGGTTAAAAATTGGGGACTAGGGACATGTCAAGCCCATTATGACTTCTAATGGTCCAGCCACTGAGAGGACTTACTAGAGGACAGGACTCACGCTGAGGTCACAATGCGTGTTTATGCTCTTGTCTCACGCAAGAATGGGCGGGGCCTCAGGGTGAATGCTGGTTTCTCCTACACTGAACGTTGGACAACATGCCAACCACAAGGTTTCTTGCCATGGGTCAGGAAGAGTTCTGATTTCTGCATCACAGTCACCCGTGGGCAGTGATTGGAGATATGGTCTAGGTTCTGAAGCCTGAAAATTGAGGTAGGGAAGAGATGATGACCTAAGGCCATGGCGGGTCTGATATGCTCAGCGTGCGGTCAGCTGTCTGGGTGTTGGTCAGCAGGTCCGGGCTCAGGTTGTGTCAGACAGTGCATTAGTGCCCAGGTTAGACTATATAATTTGGGTACATTCGAGTGCCGTGTAGGTATATCCTCATTTAAGCTGCCTGAGCTGCTCATTAGGCAATATATTTTTTCTAGAGGGCAGGCAGAGTGCTTCATTGTCGGTCCGCAATTGCCAAACTTGAGGGCTTCGGGGCCAGGAGAGTGAGGACGGAAGTCTGAGAACACAAGCTATAATTCGGATTCAGGGTGAGGGCACGGCAGGTACCACCTGCAGATCTGAACCTATATCTCATGCATCTGAAGTCAGGGCGAAGATCCGACGTTGGCTCAGGTTGGAGTTTCTGTGCATGACGGCCCCTTCATGAAGGGAGCGGAATCTCGAGGCCATGGAGGTTTTCCACGTTGGGAGATGTGGGATGCCCCCTTCAAGGATTTTTTCTGCGGGACAATTGAGTCCTGTTGGACAGCTCCAGGACATCCCATATGGAATGACTCCAAAGCACCGTTCCAGGATGGATGCCTGGGACGTCCGCCTCGCCTTCCAATTCTCTCCTTGCAACAAGACAGTTTAGATCTAATGGATCTGCGGGAACAACCGGGGTGGCTGTGTTGAAATGCACTTTCCAGAGGATGGGTCCTAACGTGTGTTTGTGTCCATGAGGGCCTTGGAATGGGGAGGTGGCACCGGGACCCTGAAGTATTCTCCTAAGCTTTGGCATAGCTCCCATGCACAAGTTTCCTTGTGGAGACGAGATTTGTTCTGATGGGTGCCTCAGGAAATCCCCTCTGCTGGTATTGGAATGCAGGCTTTTGAGGAGACATGCTGTAAACCAAAGCAATGGATCCGATAATGGCCTTGGGTCCTGTCTGGTTCAATCTTCTTGGTATGAGTGGAGGTAGATGAGTGGAGGTAGATGCAGCCGGTATCAACCGCCCTTTTTTGTCCCGGGCGACCTACACTATTGGGATGGCCTCAGGGACTTTGGAGGGTTCTCCTAATTTGTACGATTTTTGACAATGGAATGGGCAGAATTCCCATGGATTGGGTGGGGGCAGTCCTAATGTGTGGCTCCAGGGGCCCCAGCATGGAGGGAGTGTGGTCCAGGACTTTGAGGACAGAAGACTGAAAACACAAACTCAGCTTAAGTTTGGGGACGTAGGTATGGCACGCCCGATCTACAAACCATGAGAAGAACTCTTCAGGATATGAAGAATGAGCGAGTCTGAGGCGCTTGGTTAGGCTATTGTCTCTGACTTTTGTTTCAGCGATGGCCGTGGAATGTTGGGGAGGTCTCATGGGCCATGGACGAATCTTCCTCTCTGTGGATTTGGCCCGACCCAATTGTTTTTCGTCAATCTGTGGGATGGGAGGACTCCTTTCAGGTTTGTTACCTCAGGTGTCCCACCAAAAGAGGAATTCCAAAGCAGAGCCCTGGGGAAGAGTGAAGGGACAACCCAAACTATGGTTAAAATTTGGGGCCAAGAAGCATGGCAAGCCCAATATGCTGTCTCTTCATATAGGCCCTGAGAGGCCTTACCTGAGGACTGGGCTTCAGGCTGAGGGTCACAATGTGTGTTTGTGACCAATGTGGCCGCAAGCATGGGCTGGGCCTCATGGGCCACGCTTGTTTCAACTACACTGAACGTTGGACAACATGCCAACCACAAGGTTTCTTGCCATGGGGAAAGAGTTCTGATTTCTGCATCATTTTCAACCTTGGGCAGTGGTTGGAGATAAGGTCTAGGTTCTGGAGCCTGAAAACCGCAGTTGGGAAGAGATGATGACCTAAGGCCATGGCGGGGCCGATGTGCTCAGTGTGCTGACTGCTGTCTGGGTGGGACCAAGAGGTCCAGGCTCAGGCTGGGTCAGAAGGGGAAATAGTGCCCAGGTCAGCCTATATGTTTGGTGTACAGCCGAATGGCGTGCAGGTTGATCCTCATTTGCGGTTTCGGGGTAGCCCTGAGGGCAATGTTTTACTTCTGTAGGGCAGGCAGAGTGCGGCATTGTAGTTCTGGATTGCCCAACTGGAGGGCTTGTGGGCCAGTAGTCTGAGGACGGAGTCTGAGAACCCAAGCTAGGCCTAGGTTTCTGGGTGAGGATATGGCAGGCACAATCTACAGACTTCAATCTAGATCTCATGCATCTGAAGTCAGGGCAAGGATCAGACGATCGCTCAGGTTGGACTTTCTGCCCTGATGGCCCAATCTTGAAGGGGGTTGGATCACGAGGACATGGGGGTTTTCCCACGATGGGAGTTGTGAGAAGCTCCAAACTGCAAAGATTCTTCTGCAGGACAATTGAGACCTGTTGGTTGGCTCCAGGCCAACGATTCCGAGCAGGGTTCTAAGGATGGATGGCTGGGTAGCCCACCTCGCATTCCAATGGTCTCCAAGCAACAAGACAGGTTAGATCTGCTGGATGTGGGGGGCAACCGAGGAGGCTGAGTTGAAATGGACTCTCCTGTGGATGTGTCCTAATATGTTTTTGTGTCTATGGAGACCTTGGAATGAAGCGGTGGCCCCGGGGCCCTGAAGGGTTCTCCTAAACAGAGGCTTTGACACAGCTCCAACGTGCATGTTTCCCATGTGTAGATGAGATTTGTTCTGATGGGTGAGTCAAGAAACAGCCATATGCTGGTATTGAAATCCAGGCCTCTGAGGAGAGATGCCTGGAAACCATAGCAATGGATCCGATTACTGCCTAGGGGCCTGTTCGTTCCTTTTTACCTCTGGGGACATCAGTCTACGGGTCTGAGCAGGTAGGTGCTCAGATGGGCTCAGATTGCCCCTGTTTGTCCTGGGAAGCCACAATTATTGGGATGGCCTCAGGGACTTTAGAGTTTATCCTACTAGTAGGGTTATGGCCATTGGAATGGGCACATACAATTCCCTTGGAGAGAGCAAGTACAGTCCTCAGGTTTGGCTCCAGGGCCCTGAGCCTGTAGGGTGTGTAGGCCAGAGCTGTTTGGACAGTTGTCTGAAAACACAAACTCGGCTTATGTTTTGGGTCATAGGTATGGCAGGACTGATCTACAGACCATGAGGAGAACACTTCGGGATATGAAAAAAGGGCGAGTGTGAGGCTCTTGCTCAAGTTTTTGTCTCTGGATATCGTGTCACTCATGGTCGTGAAATTGCCGGGTGACATCATGGGAAATGGACGAGTCTTACTCTCTGGGCGTTCGGTCCCGTCCAAAGAGTTTGGGGTCATTCTGGGGATGGAAGAAGTCCGTTTTTTTTGTTGTTGTTGTCGATTTGTTTGATTTTGTTTTTCAACCTCAGATGTCCCACCAAATGAGGGATTCCAGAGTAGAGCCCTGGGGTGGGGCGACTGGACAACCAGAAATCTGGTTAAAAATTGGGGACTAGGGACATGTCAAGCCCATTATGACTTCTAATGGTCCAGCCACTGAGAGGACTTACTAGAGGACAGGACTCACGCTGAGGTCACAATGCGTGTTTATGCTCTCGTCGCACGCAAGAATGGGCGTGGCCTCAGGGTGAATGCTGGTTTCTCCTACACTGAACGTTGGACAACATGCCAACCACAAGGTTTCTTGCCATGGGTCAGGAAGAGTTCTGATTTCTGCATCACAGTCACCCGTGGGCAGTGATTGGAGATAAGGTCTAGGTTCTGAAGCCTGAAAACTGAGGTAGGGAAGAGATGATGACCTAAGGCCATGGCGGGTCTGATGTGCTCAAAGTGCGGTCAGCTGTCTGGGTGTTGGTCAGCAGGTCCGGGCTCAGGTTGTGTCAGACAGTGCTTTAGTGCCCAGGTTAGACTATATAATTTGGGTACATTCGAGTGCCGTGTAGGTTTATCCTCATTTAAGCTGCCTGGGCTGCTCATTAGGCAATATATTTTTTCTAGAGGGCAGGCAGAGTGCTTCATTGTCGGTCCGGAATTGCCAAACTTGAGGGCTTCGGGGCCAGGAGAGTGAGGACGGAAGTCTGAGAACACAAGCTATAATTCGGATTCAGGGTGAGGGCACGGCAGGTACCCCCTGCAGATCTGAACCTATATCTCATGCATCTGAAGTCAGGGCGAGGATCCGACGTTGGCTCAGGTTGGAGTTTCTGTGCATGACGGCCCCTTCATGAAGGGAGCGGAATCTCGAGGCCATGGAGGTTTTCCACGTTGGGAGATGTGGGATGCCCCTTCAAGGATTCCTTCTGCGGGACAATTGAGACCTGTTGGACAGCTCCAGGACATCCCATATGGAATGACTCCAGAGCACCGTTCGAGGATGGATGCCTGGGAAGTCCGCCTCGCCTTCCAATTGTCTCCTAGCAACAAGACATTTTAGATCTAATGAATCTGCGTGAGCAACCGGGGTGGCTGAGTTGAAATGCACTTTCCAGAGGATGGGTCCTAACGTGTGTTTGTGTCCATGAGGGCCTTGGAATGGGGAGGTGGCACCGGGACCCTGAAGTATTATCCTAAGCTTTGGCTTAGCTACCATGCACAAGTTTCCTTGTGGAGACGAGATTTGTTCTGATGAGTGCCTCAGGAAATCCCCTCTGCTGGTATTGTAATCCAGGCTTTTGAGGAGACATGCCTGTAAACCAAAGCAATGGATTCGATAATGGCCTCGGGTCCTGTCTGGTTCAATCTCCTTGGTATGAGTGGAGGTAGAAGAGTGGAGTTAGAGCTCAGACGGTATCAACCGCCCATTTTTTGTCCCGGGCGACCTACACTATTGGGATGGCCTCGGGGACTTTGGAGTGTTCTCCTAATTTGTACGATTTTTGGCAATGGAATGGGCAGAATTCCCATGGATTGGGTGGGGGCAGTCCTAATGTGTGGCTCCAGGGGCCCCAGCCTGGAGGGAGTGTGGCCCAGGACTTTGAGGACAGAAGACTGAAAACACAAACTCAGCTTAAGTTTGGGGACGTAGGTATGGCACGCCCGATCTACAAACCATGAGAAGAACTCTTCAGGATATGAAGAATGAGCGAGTCTGAGGCGCTTGCTCAGGCTTTTTTCTCTGGATTTTGTTTGTGCGATGGCCGTGGAATGTTGGGGAGGTCTCATGGGCCATGGAAGAATCTTCCTCTCTGTGGATTTGGCCCGATCCCAATTGGTTTTCGTCAATCTGTGGGATGGGAGGACTCCTTTCAGGTTTGTTACCTCAGGTGTCCCACCAAAAGAGGAATTCCAAAGCAGAGCCTTGGGGAAGAGTGAAGGGACAACACAAACTATGGTTAAAAATTGGGGCCTAGGGGCACGGCAAGCCCAATATGCTGTCTCTTCATATAGGCCCTGAGAGGCCTTACCTGAGGACTGGGCTCAGGCTGAGGGTCACAATGTGTGTTTGTGACAAATGTGGCCTGCAAGCATGGGCTGGGCCTCATGGGCCACGCTTGTTTCAACTACACTGAACGTTGGACAACATGCCAAGCACAAGGTTTCTTGCCATGGGGAAAGAGTTCTGATTTCAGCATCATTTTCAAACCTGGGCAGTGGTTGGAGATAAGGTCTAGGTTCTGGAGCCTGAAAACCGCAGTTGGGAAGAGATGACGACCTAAGGCCATGGCGGGTCCGATGTGCTCAGTGTGCGGCCAGCTGTCTGGGTGGGACCAGGAGGTCCAGGCTCAGGCTGGGTCAGAAGGGGAAATAGTGCCCAGGTCAGCCTATATGTTTGGGGTACAGCCGAATGGCGTGCAGGTTGATCCTCATTTGGGGATTCGGGTTAGCCCTGAGGGCAATGTTTTACTTCTGTAGGGCAGGCAGAGTGCGGTATTGTAGTTCTGGATTGCCAAACTGGAGGGACTGTGGGCCAGTAGTCTGAGGACAGAGTCTGAGAAACCAAGATAAGCCTAGGTTTCTGGGTGAGGATATGGCAGGCACAATCTACAGACCTCAATAGAGATCTCGTGCATCTGAAGTCAGGGCAAGGATCAGACGATCGCTCAGGTTGGGCTTTCTGCCCTGATGGCCCTTTCTTGAAGGGGGTTGGATCACGAGGACATGGGGGTTTTCCCACGATGGGAGTTGTGAGAAGCTCCAAACTGCAAAGATTCTTCTGCAGGACAATTGAGACCTGTTGGTTGGCTCCAGGCCAACGATTCCGAGCAGGGTTCTAAAGATGGATGGCTGGGTAGCCCACCTCGCATTCCAATTGTCTCCAAGCAACAAGACAAGTTAGATCTGCTGGATGTGGGGGGCAACCGAGGAGGCTGAGTTGAAATGGATTCTCCTGGGGATGTGTCCTAATATGTTTTTGTGTCTATGGAGACCTTGGAATGAAGCGGTGGCCCTGGGGCCCTGAAGGGTTCTCCTAAACAGAGGCTTTGACACAGCTCCAACGTGCATGTTTCCCATGTGTAGATGAGATTTGTTCTGATGGGTGAGTCAAGAAACAGCCATATGCTGGTATAGAAATCCAGGCCTCTGAGGAGAGATGCCTGGAAACCAAAGCAATGGATCCGATTAGTGCCTAGGGGCCTGTTCGTTCCTTTTTACCTCTGGGGACATCAGTCTACGGGTCTGAGTGCAGGTAGGTGCTCAGATGGGCTCAGATTGCCCCTGTTTGTCCTGGGAAGCCACAACTATTGGGATGGCCTCAGGGACTTTGGAGGTTATCCTACTAGTAGGGTTGTGGCCATTGGAATGGGCACATACAATTCCCTTGGAGAGGGCAAGTACAGTCCTCAGGTTTGGCTCCAGGGCCCTGAGCCTGTAGGGTGTGTAGGCCAGAGCTGTTTGGACAGTTGTCTGAAAACACAAACTCGGCTTATGTTTTGGGTCATAGGTATGGCAGGACTGATCTACAGACCATGAGGAGAACACTTCGGGATATGAAAAAAGGGCGAGTGTGAGGCTCTTGGTCAAGTTTTTGTCTCTGGATATCGTGTCACTCATGGTCGTGAAATTGCCGGGTGACTTCATGGGAAATGGACGAGTCTTACTCTCTGGGGGTTCGGTCCCGTCCAAAGAGTTTGGGGTCATTCTGGGGATGGTAGAAGTCCGTTTTTTTTGTTGTTGTTGTCGATTTGTTTCATTTTGTTTTTCAACCTCAGATGTCCCACCAAATGAGGGATTCCAGAGTAGAGCCCTGGGGTGGGGCGACTGGACAACCAGAAATCTGGTTAAAAATTGGGGACTAGGGACATGTCAAGCCCATTATGACTTCTAATGGTCCAGCCACTGAGAGGACTTACTAGAGGACAGGACTCACGCTGAGGTCACAATGCGTGTTTATGCTCTTGTCTCACGCAAGAATGGGCGGGGCCTCAGGGTGAATGCTGGTTTCTCCTACACTGAACGTTGGACAACATGCCAACCACAAGGTTTCTTGCCATGGGTCAGGAAGAGTTCTGATTTCTGCATCACAGTCACCCGTGGGCAGTGATTGGAGATATGGTCTAGGTTCTGAAGCCTGAAAATTGAGGTAGGGAAGAGATGATGACCTAAGGCCATGGCGGGTCTGATATGCTCAGCGTGCGGTCAGCTGTCTGGGTGTTGGTCAGCAGGTCCGGGCTCAGGTTGTGTCAGACAGTGCATTAGTGCCCAGGTTAGACTATATAATTTGGGTACATTCGAGTGCCGTGTAGGTATATCCTCATTTAAGCTGCCTGGGCTGCTCATTAGGCAATATATTTTTTCTAGAGGGCAGGCAGAGTGCTTCATTGTCGGTCCGCAATTGCCAAACTTGAGGGCTTCGGGGCCAGGAGAGTGAGGACGGAAGTCTGAGAACACAAGCTATAATTCGGATTCAGGGTGAGGGCACGGCAGGTACCACCTGCAGATCTGAACCTATATCTCATGCATCTGAAGTCAGGGCGAGGATCCGACGTTGGCTCAGGTTGGAGTTTCTGTGCATGACGGCCCCTTCATGAAGGGAGCGGAATCTCGAGGCCATGGAGGTTTTCCACGTTGGGAGATGTGGGATGCCCCCTTCAAGGATTTTTTCTGCGGGACAATTGAGTCCTGTTGGACAGCTCCAGTACATCCCATATGGAATGACTCCAGAGCACCGTTCCAGGATGGATGCCTGGGACGTCCGCCTCGCCTTCCAATTCTCTCCTTGCAACAAGACAGTTTAGATCTAATGGATCTGCGGGAACAACCGGGGTGGCTGTGTTGAAATGCACTTTCCAGAGGATGGGTCCTAACTTGTGTTTGTGTCCATGAGGGCCTTGGAATGGGGAGGTGGCACCGGGACCCTGAAGTATTCTCCTAAGCTTTGGCATAGCTCCCATGCACAAGTTTCCTTGTGGAGACGAGATTTGTTCTGATGGGTGCCTCAGGAAATCCCCTCTGCTGGTATTGGAATGCAGGCTTTTGAGGAGACATGCCTGTAAACCAAAGCAATGGATCCGATAATGGCCTTGGGTCCTGTCTGGTTCAATCTTCTTGGTATGAGTGGAGGTAGATGAGTGGAGGTAGATGCAGCCGGTATCAACCGCCCTTTTTTGTCCCGGGCGACCTACACTATTGGGATGGCCTCAGGGACTTTGGAGGGTTCTCCTAATTTGTACGATTTTTGACAATGGAATGGGCAGAATTCCCATGGATTGGGTGGGGGCAGTCCTAATGTGTGGCTCCAGGGGCCCCAGCATGGAGGGAGTGTGGTCCAGGACTTTGAGGACAGAAGACTGAAAACACAAACTCAGCTTATGTTTGGGGACGTAGGTATGGCACGCCCGATCTACAAACCATGAGAAGAACTCTTCAGGATATGAAGAATGAGCGAGTCTGAGGCGCTTGGTTAGGCTATTGTCTCTGACTTTTGTTTCAGCGATGGCCGTGGAATGTTGGGGAGGTCTCATGGGCCATGGACGAATCTTCCTCTCTGTGGATTTGGCCCGACCCAATTGTTTTTCGTCAATCTGTGGGATGGGAGGACTCCTTTCAGGTTTGTTACCTCAGGTGTCCCACCAAAAGAGGAATTCCAAAGCAGAGCCCTGGGGAAGAGTGAAGGGACAACCCGAACTATGGTTAAAAATTGGGGCCAAGAAGCATGGCAAGCCCAATATGCTGTCTCTTCATATAGGCCCTGAGAGGCCTTACCTGAGGACTGGGCTTCAGGCTGAGGGTCACAATGTGTGTTTGTGACCAATGTGGCCGCAAGCATGGGCTGGGCCTCATGGGCCACGCTTGTTTCAACTACACTGAACGTTGGACAACATGCCAACCCCAAGGTTTCTTGCCATGGGGAAAGAGTTCTGATTTCTGCATCATTTTCAACCCTGGGCAGTGGTTGGAGATAAGGTCTAGGTTCTGGAGCCTGAAAACCGCAGTTGGGAAGAGATGACGACCTAAGGCCATGGCGGGTCCGATGTGCTCAGTGTGCGGCCAGCTGTCTGGGTGGGACCAGGAGGTCCAGGCTCAGGCTGGGTCAGAAGGGGAAATAGTGCCCAGGTCAGCCTATATGTTTGGTGTACAGCCGAATGGCGTGCAGGTTGATCCTCATTTGCGGTTTCGGGGTAGCCCTGAGGGCAATGTTTTACTTCTGTAGGGCAGGCAGAGTGCGGCATTGTAGTTCTGGATTGCCCAACTGGAGGGCTTGTGGGCCAGTAGTCTGAGGACGGAGTCTGAGAACCCAAGCTAGGCCTAGGTTTCTGGGTGAGGATATGGCAGGCACAATCTACAGACTTCAATCTAGATCTCATGCATCTGAAGTCAGGGCAAGGATCAGACGATCGCTCAGGTTGGACTTTCTGCCCTGATGGCCCATTCTTGAAGGGGGTTGGATCACGAGGACATGGGGGTTTTCCCACGATGGGAGTTGTGAGAAGCTCCAAACTGCAAAGATTCTTCTGCAGGACAATTGAGACCAGTTGGTTTGCTCCAGGCCAACGATTCCGAGCAGGGTTCTAAAGATGGATGGCTGGGTAGCCCACCTCGCATTCCAATGGTCTCCAAGCAACAAGACAGGTTAGATCTGCTGGATATGGGGTGCAACCGAGGAGGCTGAGTTGAAATGGACTCTCCTGTGGATGTGTCCTAATATGTTTTTGTGTCTATGGAGACCTTGGAATGAAGCGGTGGCCCTGGGGCCCTGAAGGGTTCTCCTAAACAGAGGCTTTGACACAGCTCCAACGTGCATGTTTCCCATGTGTAGATGAGATTTGTTCTGATGGGTGAGTCAAGAAACAGCCATATGCTGGTATTGAAATCCAGGCCTCTGAGGAGAGATGCCTGGAAACCAAAGCAATGGATCCGATTAGTGCCTAGGGGCCTGTTCGTTCCTTTTTACCTCTGGGGACATCAGTCTACGGGTCTGAGTGCAGGTAGGTGCTCAGATGGGCTCAGATTGCCCCTGTTTGTCCTGGGAAGCCACAACTATTGGGATGGCCTCAGGGACTTTGGAGGTTATCCTACTAGTAGGGTTGTGGCCATTGGAATGGGCACATACAATTCCCTTGGAGAGGGCAAGTACAGTCCTCATGTTTGGCTCCAGGGCCCTGAGCCTGTAGGGTGTGTAGGCCAGAGCTGTTTGGACAGTTGTCTGAAAACACAAACTCGGCTTATGTTTTGGGTCATAGGTATGGCAGGACTGATCTACAGACCATGAGGAGAACACTTCGGGATATGAAAAAAGGGCGAGTGTGAGGCTCTTGCTCAAGTTTTTGTCTCTGGATATCGTGTCACTCATGGTCGTGAAATTGCCGGGTGACTTCATGGGAAATGGACGAGTCTTACTCTCTGGGGGTTCGGTCCCGTCCAAAGAGTTTGGGGTCATTCTGGGGATGGAAGAAGTCCGTTTTTTTGTTGTTGTTGTCGATTTGTTTCATTTTGTTTTTCAACCTCAGATGTCCCACCAAATGAGGGATTCCAGAGTAGAGCCCTGGGTGGCGCGACGGGACAACCAGAAATCTGGTTAAAAATTGGGGACTAGGGACATGTCAAGCCCATTATGACATCTAATGGTCCATCCACGAGAGGACTTACTAGAGGACAGGACTCACGCTGAGGTCACAATGCGTGTTTATGCTCTCCTCGCACGCAAGAATGGGCGGGGCCTCAGGGTGAATGCTGGTTTCTCCTACACTGAACGTTGGACAACATGCCAACCACAAGGTTTCTTGCCATGGGTCAGGAAGAGTTCTGATTTCTGCATCACAGTCACCCGTGGGCAGTGATTGGAGATAAGGTCTAGGTTCTGAAGCCTGAAAACTGAGGTAGGGAAGAGATGATGACCTAAGGCCATGGCGGATCTGATGTGCTCAGCGTGCGGTCAGCTGTCTGGGTGTTGGTCAGCAGGTCCGGGCTCAGGTTGTGTCAGACAGTGCATTAGTGCCCAGGTTAGACTATATAATTTGGGTACATTCGAGTGCCGTGTAGGTATATCCTCATTTAAGCTGCCTGGGCTGCTCATTAGGCAATATATTTTTTCTAGAGGGCAGGCAGAGTGCTTCATTGTCGGTCCGCAATTGCCAAACTTGAGGGCTTCGGGGCCAGGAGAGTGAGGACGGAAGTCTGAGAACACAAGCTAGACTTCGGATTCAGGGTGAGGGCACGGCAGGTACCCCCTGCAGATCTGAACCTATATCTCATGCATCTGAAGTCAGGGCGAGGATCCGACGTTGGCTCAGGTTGGAGTTTCTGTGCATGACGGCCCCTTCATGAAGGGAGCGGAATCTCGAGGCCATGGAGGTTTTCCACGTTGGGAGATGTGGGATGCCCCCTTCAAGGATTCCTTCTGCGGGACAATTGAGACCTGTTGGACAGCTCCAGTTCATCCCTTATGGAATGACTCCAGAGCACCGTTCCAGGATGGATGCCTGGGAAGTCGGCCTCGCCTTCCAATTGTCTCCTAGCAACAAGACAGTTTAGATCTAATGGATCTGCGGGAGCAACCGGGGTGGCTGAGTTGAAATGCACTTTCCAGAGGATGGGTCCTAACCTGTGTTTGTGTCCATGAGGGCCTTGGAATGGGGAGGTGGAACCGGGACCCTGAAGTATTCTCCTAAGCTTTGGCATAGCTCCCATGCACAAGTTTCCTTGTGGAGACGAGATTTGTTCTGATGGGTGCCTCAGGAAATCCCCTCTGCTGGTATTGGAATCCAGGCTTTTGAGGAGACATGCCTGTAAACCAAAGCAATGGATCCGATAATGGCCTCGGGTCCTGTCTGGTTCAATCTTCTTGGTATGAGTGGAGGTAGATGAGTGGAGGTAGATGCTCAGCCGGTATCAACCGCCCTTTTTTGTCCCGGGCACCTACACTATTGGGATGGCCTCAGGGACTTTGGAGGGTTCTCCTAATTTGTACGATTTTTGACAATGGAATGGGCAGAATTCCCATAGATTGGGTGGGGGCAGTCCTAATGTGTGGCTCCAGGGGCCCCAGCCTGGAGGGAGTGTGGCCCAGGACTTTGAGGACAGAAGACTGAAAACACAAACTCAGCTTAAGTTTGGGGACGTAGGTATGGCACGCCCGATCTACAAACCATGAGAAGAACTCTTCAGGATATGAAGAATGAGCGAGTCTGAGGCGCTTGGTCAGGCTTTTGTCTCTGACTTTTGTTTCAGCGATGGCCGTGGAATGTTGGGGAGGTCTCATGGGCCATGGACGAATCTTCCTCGCTGTGGATTTGGCCCGATCCCAATTGTTTTTTGTCAATCTGTGGGATGGGAGGACTCCTTTCAGGTTTGTTACCTCAGGTGTCCCACCAAAAGAGGAATTCCAAAGCAGAGCCCTGGGGAAGAGTGAAGGGACAACCCGAACTATGGTTAAAAATTGGGGCCTAGGGGCACGGCAAGCCCAATATGCTGTCTCTTCATATAGGCCCTGAGAGGCCTTACCTGAGGACTGGGCTTCAGGCTGAGGGTCACAATGTGTGTTTGTGACCAATGTGGCCCGCAAGCATGGGCTGGGCCTCATGGGCCACGCTTGTTTCAACTACACTGAACGTTGGACAACATGCCAACCACAAGGTTTCTTGCCATGGGGAAAGAGATCTGATTTCTGCATCATTTTCAACCCTGGGCAGTGGTTAGAGATAAGGTCTAGGTTCTGGAGCCTGAAAACCGCAGTTGGGAAGAGATGACGACCTAAGGCCATGGCGGGTCCGATGTGCTCAGTGTGCGGCCAGCTGTCTGGGTGGGACCAGGAGGTCCAGGCTCAGGCTGGGTCAGAAGGGGAAATAGTGCCCAGGTCAGCCTATATGTTTGGGGTACAGCCGAATGGCGTGCAGATTGATCCTCATTTGCGGTTTCGGGGTAGCCCTGAGGGCAATGTTTTACGTCTGTAGGGCAGGCAGAGTGCGGCATTGTAGTTCTGGATTGCCCAACTGGAGGGCTTGTGGGCCAGTAGTCTGAGGACGGAGTCTGAGAACCCAAGCTAGGCCTAGGTTTCTGGGTGAGGATATGGCAGGCACAATCTACAGACCTCAATCTAGATCTCATGCATCTGAAGTCAGGGCAAGGATCAGACGATCGCTCAGGTTGGACTTTCTGCCCTGATGGCCCATTCTTGAAGGGGGTTGGATCACGAGGACATGGGGGTTTTCCCACGATGGGAGTTGTGAGAAGCTCCAAACTGCAAAGATTCTTCTGCAGGACTATTGAGACCTGTTGGTTGGCTCCAGGCCAACGATTCCGAGCAGGGTTCTAAGGATGGATGGCTGGGTAGCCCACCTCGCATTCCAATGGTCTCCAAGCAACAAGACAGGTTAGATCTGCTGGATGTGGGGGGCAACCGAGGAGGCTGAGTTGAAATGGACTCTCCTGTGGATGTGTCCTAATATGTTTTTGTGTCTATGGAGACCTTGGAATGAAGCGGTGGCCCTGGGGCCCTGAAGGGTTCTCCTAAACAGAGGCTTTGACACAGCTCCAACGTGCATGTTTCCCATGTGTAGATGAGATTTGTTCTGATGGGTGAGTCAAGAAACAGCCATATGCTGGTATTGAAATCCAGGCCTCTGAGGAGAGATGCCTGGAAACCAAAGCAATGGATCCGATTAGTGCCTAGGGGCCTGTTCGTTCCTTTTTACGTCTGGGGACATCAGTCTACGGGTCTGAGTGCAGGTAGGTGCTCAGATGGGCTCAGATTGCCCCTGTTTGTCCTGGGAAGCCACAACTATTGGGATGGCCTCAGGGACTTTGGAGGTTATCCTACTAGTAGGGTTGTGGCCATTGGAATGGGCACATACAATTCCCTTGGAGAGGGCAAGTACAGTCCTCAGGTTTGGCTCCAGGGCCCTGAGCCTGTAGGGTGTGTAGGCCAGAGCTGTTTGGACAGTTGTCTGAAAACACAAACTCGGCTTAAATTTGGGTCATAGGTATGGCAGGACTGATCTACAGACCATGAGGAGAACACTTCGGGATATGAAAAAAGGGCGAGTGTGAGGCTCTTGCTCAAGTTTTTGTCTCTGGATATCGTGTCACTCATGGTCGTGAAATTGCCGGGTGACTTCATGGGAAATGGACGAGTCTTACTCTCTGGGGGTTCGGTCCCGTCCAAAGAGTTTGGGGTCATTCTGGGGATGGAAGAAGTCCGTTTTTTTGTTGTTGTTGTCGATTTGTTTCATTTTGTTTTTCAACCTCAGATGTCCCACCAAGTGAGGGATTCCAGAGTAGAGCCCTGGGGTGGCGCGACTGGACAACCAGAAATCTGGTTAAAAATTGGGGACTAGGGACATGTCAAGCCCATTATGACATCTAATGGTCCAGCCACTGAGAGGACTTCCTAGAGGACAGGACTCACGCTGAGGTCACAATGCGTGTTTATGCTCTCGTCGCACGCAAGAATGGGCGGGGCCTCAGGGTGAATGCTGGTTTCTCCTACACTGAACGTTGGACAACATGCCAACCACAAGGTTTCTTGCCATGGGTCAGGAAGAGTTCTGATTTCTGCATCACAGTCACCCGTGGGCAGTGATTGGAGATAAGGTCTAGGTTCTGAAGCCTGAAAACTGAGGTAGGGAAGAGATGATGACCTAAGGCCATGGCGGGTCTGATATGCTCAGCGTGCGGTCAGCTGTCTGGGTGTTGGTCAGCAGGTCCGGGCTCAGGTTGTGTCAGACAGTGCATTAGTGCCCAGGTTAGACTATATAATTTGGGTACATTCGAGTGCCGTGTAGGTATATCCTCATTTAAGCTGCCTGGGCTGCTCATTAGGCAATATATTTTTTCTAGAGGGCAGGCAGAGTGCTTCATTGTCGGTCCGCAATTGCCAAACTTGAGGGCTTCGGGGCCAGGAGAGTGAGGACGGAAGTCTGAGAACACAAGCTAGACCTCGGATTCAGGGTGAGGGCACGGCAGGTACCCCCTGCAGATCTGAACCAATATCTCATGCATCTGAAGTCTGGGCGAGGATCCGACGTTGGCTCAGGTTGGAGTTTCTGTGCATGACGGCCCCTTCATGAAGGGAGCGGAATCTCGAGGCCATGGAGGTTTTCCACGTTGGGAGATGTGGGATGCCCCATTCAAGGATTCCTTCTGCGGGACAATTGAGACCTGTTGGACAGCTCCAGTTCATCCCTTATGGAATGACTCCAGAGCACCGTTCCAGGATGGATGCCTGGGAAGTCGGCCTCGCCTTCCAATTGTCTCCTAGCAACAAGACAGTTTAGATCTAATGGATCTGCGGGAGCAACCGGGGTGGCTGAGTTGAAATGCACTTTCCAGAGGATGGGTCCTAACGTGTGTTTGTGTCCATGAGGGCCTTGGAATGGGGAGGTGGCACCGGGACCCTGAAGTATTCTCCTAAGCTTTGGCATAGCTCCCATGCACAAGTTTCCTTGTGGAGACGAGATTTGTTCTGATGGGTGCCTCAGGAAATCCCCTCTGCTGGTATTGGAATCCAGGCTTTTGAGGAGACATGCCTGTAAACCAAAGCAATGGATCCGATAATGGCCTCGGGTCCTGTCTGGTTCAATCTTCTTGGTATGAGTGGAGGTAGATGAGTGGAGGTAGATGCTCAGCCGGTATCAACCGCCCTTTTTTGTCCCGGGCACCTACACTATTGGGATGGCCTCAGGGACTTTGGAGGGTTCTCCTAATTTGTACGATTTTTGACAATGGAATGGGCAGAATTCCCATGGATTGGGTGGGGGCAGTCCTAATGTGTGGCTCCAGGGGCCCCAGCCTGGAGGGAGTGTGGCCCAGGACTTTGAGGACAGAAGACTGAAAACACAAACTCAGCTTATGTTTGGGGACGTAGGTATGGCACGCCCGATCTACAATCCATGAGAAGAACTCTTCAGGTAATGAAGAATGAGCGAGTCTGAGGCGCTTGGTCAGGCTTTTGTCTCTGACTTTTGTTTCAGCGATGGCCGTGGAATGTTGGGGAGGTCTCATGGGCCATGGACGAATCTTCCTCTCTGTGGATTTGGCCCGATCCCAATTGTTTTTCGTCAATCTGTGGGATGGGAGGACTCCTTTCAGGTTTGTTACCTCAGGTGTCCCACCAAAAGAGGAATTCCAAAGCAGAGCCCTGGGGAAGAGTGAAGGGACAACCCGAACTACGGTTAAAAATTGGGGCCTAGGGGCATGGCAAGCCCAATATGCTGTCTCTTCATATAGGCCCTGAGAGGCCTTACCTGAGGACTGGGCTTCAGGCTGAGGGTCACAATGTGTGTTTGTGACCAATGTGGCCGCAAGCATGGGCTGGGCCTCATGGGCCACGCTTGTTTCAACTACACTGAACGTTGGACAACATGCCAACCACAAGGTTTCTTGCCATGAGGAAAGAGTTCTGATTTCTGCATCATTTTCAACCCTGGGCAGTGGTTGGAGATAAGGTCTAGGTTCTGGAGCCTGAAAACCGCAGTTGGGAAGAGATGACGACCTAAGGCCATGGCGGGTCCGATGTGCTCAGTGTGCGGCCAGCTGTCTGGGTGGGACCAGGAGGTCCAGGCTCAGGCTGGGTCAGAAGGGGAAATAGTGCCCAGGTCAGCCTATATGTTTGGGGTACAGCCGAATGGCGTGCAGGTTGATCCTCATTTGCGGTTTCGGGGTAGCCCTGAGGGCAATGTTTTACGTCTGTAGGGCAGGCAGAGTGCGGCATTGTAGTTCTGGATTGCCCAACTGGAGGGCTTGTGGGCCAGTAGTCTGAGGACGGAGTCTGAGAACCCAAGCTAGGCCTAGGTGTCTGGGTGAGGATATGGCAGGCACAATCTACAGACCTCAATCTAGATCTCATGCATCTGAAGTCAGGGCAAGGATCAGACGATCGCTCAGGTTGGACTTTCTGCCCTGATGGCCCATTCTTGAAGGGGGTTGGATCACGAGGACATGGGGGTTTTCCCACGATGGGAGTTGTGAGAAGCTCCAAACTGCAAAGATTCTTCTGCAGGACAATTGAGACCTGTTGGTTGGCTCCAGGCCAACGATTCCGAGCAGGGTTCTAAGGATGGATGGCTGGGTAGCCCACCTCGCATTCCAATGGTCTCCAAGCAACAAGACAGGTTAGATCCGCTGGATGTGGGGGGCAACCGAGGAGGCTGAGTTGAAATGGACTCTCCTGTGGATGTGTCCTAATATGTTTTTGTGTCTATGGAGACCTTGGAATGAAGCGGTGGCCCTGGGGCCCTGAAGGGTTCTCCTAAACAGAGGCTTTGACACAGCTCCAACGTGCATGTTTCCCATGTGTAGATGAGATTTGTTCTGATGGGTGAGTCAAGAAACAGCCATATGCTGGTATTGAAATCCAGGCCTCTGAGGAGAGATGCCTGGAAACCAAAGCAATGGATCCGATTAGTGCCTAGGGGTCTGATCGTTCCTTTTTACCTCTGGGGACATCAGTCTACGGGTCTGAGTGCAGGTAGGTGCTCAGATGGGCTCAGATTGCCCCTGTTTGTCCTGGGAAGCCACAACTATTGGGATGGCCTCAGGGACTTTGGAGGTTATCCTACTAGTAGGGTTGTGGCCATTGGAATGGGCACATACAATTCCCTTGGAGAGGGCAAGTACAGTCCTCAGGTTTGGCTCCAGGGCCCTGAGCCTGTAGGGTGTGTAGGCCAGAGCTCTTTGGACAGTTGTCTGAAAACACAAACTCGGCTTATGTTTTGGGTCATAGGTATGGCAGGACTGATCTACAGACCATGAGGAGAACACTTCGGGATATGAAAAAAGGGCGAGTGTGAGGCTCTTGCTCAAGTTTTTGTCTCTGGATATCGTGTCACTCATGCTCGTGAAATTGCCGGGTGACTTCATGGGAAATGGACGAGTCTTACTCTCTGGGGGTTCGGTCCCGTCCAAAGAGTTTGGGGTCATTCTGGGGATGGAAGAAGTCCGTTTTTTTGTTGTTGTTGTCGATTTGTTTCATTTTGTTTTTCAACCTCAGATGTCCCACCAAATGAGGGATTCCAGAGTAGAGCCCTGGGGTGGGGCGACTGGACAACCAGAAATCTGGTTAAAAATTGGGGACTAGGGACATGTCAAGCCCATTATGACATCTAATGGTCCAGCCACTGAGAGGACTTACTAGAGGACAGGACTCACGCTGAGGTCACAATGCGTGTTTATGCTCTCGTCGCACGCAAGAATGGGCGGGGCCTCAGGGTGAATGCTGGTTTCTCCTACACTGAACGTTGGACAACATGCCAACCACAAGGTTTCTTGCCATGGGTCAGGAAGAGTTCTGATTTCTGCATCACAGTCACCCGTGGGCAGTGATTGGAGATAAGGTCTAGGTTCTGAAGCCTGAGAACTGAGGTAGGGAAGAGATGATGACCTAAGGCCATGGCGGGTCTGATGTGCTCAGCGTGCGGTCAGCTGTCTGGGTGTTGGTCAGCAGGTCCGGGCTCAGGTTGTGTCAGACAGTGCATTAGTGCCCAGGTTAGACTATATAATTTGGGTACATTCGAGTGCCGTGTAGGTATATCCTCATTTAAGCTGCCTGGGCTGCTCATTAGGCAATATATTTTTTCTAGAGGGCAGGCAGAGTGCTTCATTGTCGGTCCGGAATTGCCAAACGTGAGGGCTTCGGGGCCAGGAGAGTGAGGACGGAAGTCTGAGAACACAAGCTAGACTTCGGATTCAGGGTGAGGGCACGGCAGGTACCCCCTGCAGATCTGAACCAATATCTCATGCATCTGAAGTCAGGGCGAGGATCCGACGTTGGCTCAGGTTGGAGTTTCTGTGCATGACGGCCCCTTCATGAAGGGAGCGGAATCTCGAGGCCATGGAGGTTTTCCACGTTGGGAGATGTGGGATGCCCCCTTCAAGGATTCCTTCTGCGGGACAATTGAGACCTGTTGGACAGCTCCAGTTCATCCCTTATGGAATGACTCCAGAGCACCGTTCCAGGATGGATGCCTGGGAAGTCGGCCTCGCCTTCCAATTGTCTCCTAGCAACAAGACAGTTTAGATCTAATGGATCTGCGGGAGCAACCGGGGTGGCTGAGTTGAAATGCACTTTCCAGAGGATTGGTCCTAACGTGTGTTTGTGTCCATGAGGGCCTTGGAATGGGGAGGTGGCACCGGGACCCTGAAGTATTCTCCTAAGCTTTGGCATAGCTCCCATGCACAAGTTTCCTTGTGGAGACGAGATTTGTTCTGATGGGTGCCTCAGGAAATCCCCTCTGCTGGTATTGGAATCCAGGCTTTTGAGGAGACATGCCTGTAAACCAAAGCAATGGATCCGATAATGGCCTCGGGTCCTGTCTGGTTCAATCTTCTTGGTATGAGTGGAGGTAGATGAGTGGAGGTAGATGCTCAGCCGGTATCAACCGCCCTTTTTTGTCCCGGGCACCTACACTATTGGGATGGCCTCAGGGACTTTGGAGGGTTCTCCTAATTTGTACGATTTTTGACAATGGAATGGGCAGAATTCCCATGGATTGGGTGGGGGCAGTCCTAATGTGTGGCTCCAGGGGCCCCAGCCTGGAGGGAGTGTGGCCCAGGACTTTGAGGACAGAAGACTGAAAACACAAACTCAGCTTATGTTTGGGGACGTAGGTATGGCACGCCCGATCTACAATCCATGAGAAGAACTCTTCAGGATATGAAGAATGAGCGAGTCTGAGGCGCTTGGTCAGGCTTTTGTCTCTGACTTTTGTTTCAGCGATGGCCGTGGAATGTTGGGGAGGTCTCATGGGCCATGGACGAATCTTCCTCTCTGTGGATTTGGCCCGATCCCAATTGTTTTTCGTCAATCTGTGGGATGGGAGGACTCCTTTCAGGTTTGTTACCTCAGGTGTCCCACCAAAAGAGGAATTCCAAAGCAGAGCCCTGGGGAAGAGTGAAGGGACAACCCGAACTATGGTTAAAAATTGGGGCCTAGGGGCATGGCAAGCCCAATATGCTGTCTCTTCATATAGGCCCTGAGAGGCCTTACCTGAGGACTGGGCTTCAGGCTGAGGGTCACAATGTGTGTTTGTGACCAATGTGGCCGCAAGCATGGGCTGGGCCTCATGGGCCACGCTTGTTTCAACTACACTGAACGTTGGACAACATGCCAACCACAAGGTTTCTTGCCATGGGGAAAGAGTTCTGATTTCTGCATCATTTTCAACCCTGGGCAGTGGTTGGAGATAAGGTCTAGGTTCTGGAGCCTGAAAACCGCAGTTGGGAAGAGATGACGACCTAAGGCCATGGCGGGTCCGATATGCTCAGTGTGCGGCCAGCTGTCTGGGTGGGACCAGGAGGTCCAGGCTCAGGCTGGGTCAGAAGGGGAAATAGTGCCCAGGTCAGCCTATATGTTTGGGGTACAGCCGAATGGCGTGCAGGTTGATCCTCATTTGCGGTTTCGGGGTAGCCCTGAGGGCAATGTTTTACTTCTGTAGGGCAGGCAGAGTGCGGCATTGTAGTTCTGGATTGCCCAACTGGAGGGCTTGTGGGCCAGTAGTCTGAGGACGGAGTCTGAGAACCCAAGCTAGGCCTAGGTTTCTGGGTGAGGATATGGCAGGCACAATCTACAGACCTCAATCTAGATCTCATGCATCTGAAGTCAGGGCAAGGATCAGACGATCGCTCAGGTTGGACTTTCTGCGCTGATGGCCCATTCTTGAAGGGGGTTGGATCACGAGGACATGGGGGTTTTCCCACGATGGGAGTTGTGAGAAGCTCCAAACTGCAAAGATTCTTCTGCAGGACAATTGAGACCTGTTGGTTGGCTCCAGGCCAACGATTCCGAGCAGGGTTCTAAGGATGGATGGCTGGGTAGCCCACCTCGCATTCCAATGGTCTCCAAGCAACAAGACAGGTTAGATCTGCTGGATGTGGGGGGCAACCGAGGAGGCTGAGTTGAAATGGACTCTCCTGTGGATGTGTCCTAATATGTTTTTGTGTCTATGGAGACCTTGGAATGAAGCGGTGGCCCTGGGGCCCTGAAGGGTTCTCCTAAACAGAGGCTTTGACACAGCTCCAACGTGCATGTTTCCCATGTGTAGATGAGATTTGTTCTGATGGGTGAGTCAAGAAACAGCCATATGCTGGTATTGAAATCCAGGCCTCTGAGGAGAGATGCCTGGAAACCAAAGCAATGGATCCGATTAGTGCCTAGGGGCCTGTTCGTTCCTTTTTACCTCTGGGGACATCAGTCTACGGGTCTGAGTGCAGGTAGGTGCTCAGATGGGCTCAGATTGCCCCTGTTTGTCCTGGGAAGCCACAACTCTTGGGATGGCCTCAGGGACTTTGGAGGTTATCCTACTAGTAGGGTTGTGGCCATTGGAATGGGCACATACAATTCCCTTGGAGAGGGCAAGTACAGTCCTCAGGTTTGGCTCCAGGGCCCTGAGCCTGTAGGGTGTGTAGGCCAGAGCTGTTTGGACAGTTGTCTGAAAACACAAACTCGGCTTATGTTTTGGGTCATAGGTATGGCAGGACTGATCTACAGACCATGAGGAGAACACTTCGGGATATGAAAAAAGGGCGAGTGTGAGGCTCTTGCTCAAGTTTTTGTCTCTGGATATCGTGTCACTCATGGTCGTGAAATTGCCGGGTGACTTCATGGGAAATGGACGAGTCTTACTCTCTGGGGGTTCGGTCCCGTCCAAAGAGTTTGGGGTCATTCTGGGGATGGAAGAAGTCCGTTTTTTTGTTGTTGTTGTCGATTTGTTTCATTTTGTTTTTCAACCTCAGATGTCCCACCAAATGAGGGATTCCAGAGTAGAGCCCTGGGGTGGGGCGACTGGACAACCAGAAATCTGGTTAAAAATTGGGGACTAGGGACATGTCAAGCCCATTATGACATCTAATGGTCCAGCCACTGAGAGGACTTACTAGAGGACAGGACTCACGCTGAGGTCACAATGCGTGTTTATGCTCTCGTCGCACGCAAGAATGGGCGGGGCCTCAGGGTGAATGCTGTTTTCTCCTACACTGAACGTTGGACAACATGCCAACCACAAGGTTTCTTGCCATGGGTCAGGAAGAGTTCTGATTTCTGCATCACAGTCACCCGGGGGCAGTGATTGGAGATAAGGTCTAGGTTCTGAAGCCTGAAAACTGAGGTAGGGAAGAGATGATGACCTAAGGCCATGGCGGGTCTGATATGCTCAGCGTGCGGTCAGCTGTCTGTGTGTTGGTCAGCAGGTCCGGGCTCAGGTTGTGTCAGACAGTGCATTAGTGCCCAGGTTAGACTATATAATTTGGGTACATTCGAGTGCCGTGTAGGTATATCCTCATTTAAGCTGCCTGGGCTGCTCATTAGGCAATATATTTTTTCTAGAGGGCAGGCAGAGTGCTTCATTGTCGGTCCGCAATTGCCAAACTAGAGGGCTTCGGGGCCAGGAGAGTGAGGACGGAAGTCTGAGAACACAAGCTAGACTTCGGATTCAGGGTGAGGGCACGGCAGGTACCCCCTGCAGATCTGAACCAATATCTCATGCATCTGAAGTCAGGGCGAGGATCCGACGTTGGCTCAGGTTGGAGTTTCTGTGCATGACGGCCCCTTCATGAAGGGAGCGGAATCTCGAGGCCATGGAGGTTTTCCACGTTGGGAGATGTGGGATGCCCCCTTCAAGGATTCCTTCTGCGGGACAATTGAGACCTGTTGGACAGCTCCAGTTCATCCCTTATGGAATGACTCCAGAGCACCGTTCCAGGATGGATGCCTGGGAAGTCGGCCTCGCCTTCCAATTGTCTCCTAGCAACAAGACAGTTTAGATCTAATGGATCTGCGGGAGCAACCGGGGTGGCTGAGTTGAAATGCACTTTCCAGAGGATGGGTCCTAACGTGTGTTTGTGTCCATGAGGGCCTTGGAATGGGGAGGTGGCACCGGGACCCTGAAGTATTCTCCTAAGCTTTGGCATAGCTCCCATGCACAAGTTTCCTTGTGGAGACGAGATTTGTTCTGATGGGTGCCTCAGGAAATCCCCTCTGCTGGTATTGGAATGCAGGCTTTTGAGGAGACATGCCTGTAAACCAAAGCAATGGATCCGATAATGGCCTCGGGTCCTGTCTGGTTCAATCTTCTTGGTATGAGTGGAGGTAGATGAGTGGAGGTAGATGCTCAGCCGGTATCAACCGCCCTTTTTTGTCCCGGGCACCTACACTATTGGGATGGCCTCAGGGACTTTGGAGGGTTCTCCTAATTTGTACGATTTTTGACAATGGAATGGGCAGAATTCCCATGGATTGGGTGGGGGCAGTCCTAATGTGTGGCTCCAGGGGCCCCAGCCTGGAGGGAGTGTGGCCCAGGACTTTGAGGACAGAAGACTGAAAACACAAACTCAGCTTATGTTTGGGGACGTAGGTATGGCACGCCCGATCTACAAACCATGAGAAGAACTCTTCAGGATATGAAGAATGAGCGAGTCTGAGGCGCTTGGTCAGGCTTTTGTCTCTGACTTTTGTTTCAGCGATGGCCGTGGAATGTTGGGGAGGTCTCATGGGCCATGGACGAATCTTCCTCTCTGTGGATTTGGCCCGATCCCAATTGTTTTTCGTCAATCTGTGGGATGGGAGGACTCCTTTCAGGTTTGTTACCTCAGGTGTCCCACCAAAAGAGGAATTCCAAAGCAGAGCCCTGGGGAAGAGTGAAGGGACAACCCGAACTATGGTTAAAAATTGGGGCCTAGGGGCATGGCAAGCCCAATATGCTGTCTCTTCATATAGGTCCTGAGAGGCCTTACCTGAGGACTGGGCTTCAGGCTGAGGGTCACAATGTGTGTTTGTGACCAATGTGGCCGCAAGCATGGGCTGGGCCTCATGGGCCACGCTTGTTTCAACTACACTGAACGTTGGACAACATGCCAACCACAAGGTTTCTTGCCATGGGGAAAGAGTTCTGATTTCTGCATCATTTTCAACCCTGGGCAGTGGTTGGAGATAAGGTCTAGGTTCTGGAGCCTGAAAACCGCAGTTGGGAAGAGATGACGACCTAAGGCCATGGCGGGTCCGATGTGCTTACTAGAGGACAGGACTCACGCTGAGGTCACAATGCGTGTTTATGCTCTCGTCGCACGCAAGAATGGGCGGGGCCTCAGGGTGAATGCTGGTTTCTCCTACACTGAACGTTGGACAACATGCCAACCACAAGGTTTCTTGCCATGGGTCAGGAAGAGTTCTGATTTCTGCATCACAGTCACCCGTGGGCGGTGATTGGAGATAAGGTCTAGGTTCGGAAGCCTGAAAACTGAGGTAGGGAAGAGATGATGACCTAAGGCCATGGCGAGTCTGATATGCTCAGCGTGCGTTCAGCTGTCTGGGTGTTGGTCAGCAGGTCCGGGCTCAGGTTGTGTCAGACAGTGCATTAGTGCCCAGGTTAGACCTTATAATTTGGGTACATTCGAGTGCCGTGTAGGTATATCCTCATTTAAGCTGCCTGGGCTGCTCATTAGGCAATATATTTTTTCTAGAGGGCAGGCAGAGTGCTTCATTGTCGGTCCGCAATTGCCAAACTTGAGGGCTTCGGGGCCAGGAGAGTGAGGACGGAAGTCTGAGAACACAAGCTAGACTTCAGATTCACGGTGAGGGCACGGCAGGTACCCCCTGCAGATCTGAACCAATATCTCATGCATCTGAAGTCAGGGCGAGGATCCGACGTTGGCTCAGGTTGGAGTTTCTGTGCATGACGGCCCCTTCATGAAGGGAGCGGAATCTCGAGGCCATGGAGGTTTTCCACGTTGGGAGATGTGGGATGCCCCCTTCAAGGATTCCTTCTGCGGGACAATTGAGACCTGTTGGACAGCTCCAGGACATCCCATATGGAATGACTCCAGAGCACCGTTCGAGGATGGATGCCTGGGAAGTCCGCCTCGCCTTCCAATTGTCTCCTAGCAACAAGACAGTTTAGACCTAATGGATCTGCGGGAGCACCCGGGGTGGCTGAGTTCAAATGCACTTTCCAGAGGATGGGTCCTAACGTGTGTTTGTGTCCATGAGGGCCTTGGAATGGGGAGGTGGCACCGGGACCCTGAAGTTTTCTCCTAAGCTTTGGCATAGCTCCCATGCACAAGTTTCCTTGTGGAGACGAGATTTGTTGTGAAGGGTGCCTCAGGAAATCCCCTCTGCTGGTATTGGAATCCAGGCTTTTGAGGTGACATGCCTGTAAACCAAAGCAATGGATCCGATAATGGCCTCGGGTCCTGTCTGGTTTAATCTTCTTGGTATGAGTGGAGGTAGATGAGGGAAGGTAGATGCTCAGCCGGTATCAACCGCCCTTTTTTGTCCCGGGCACCTACACTATTGGGATGGCCTCAGGGACTTTGGAGGGTTCTCCTAATTTGTACGATTTTTGACAATGAAATGGGCAGAATTCCCATGGATTGGGTGGGGGTAGTCCTAATGTGTGGCTCCAGGGGCCCCAGCCTGGAGGGAGTGTGGCTCAGGGCTTTGAGGACAGAAGACTGAAAACACAATCTCAGCTTATGTATGGGGACATAGGTATGGCAAGCCCGATCTACAAACCATGAGAAGAACTCTTCAGGATATGAAGAAAGTGCGAGTCTGAGGCGCTTGCTCAGGCTTTTGTCTCTGCATTTTGTTTCAGCGATGGCCGTGGAATGTTGGGGAGGTCTCATGGGCCATGGACGAATCTTCCTCTCTGTGGATTTGGCCCGATCCCAATTGTTTTTTGTCAATCTGTGGGATGGGAGGACTCCTTTCAGGTTTGTTACCTCAGGTGTCCCACCAAAAGAGGCATTCCAAAGCAGAGCCCTGGGGAAGAGTGAAGGGACACCCCGAACTATGGTTAAAAATTGGGGCCTAGGGGCATCCAAGCCCAATATGCTTTCTCTTCATATAGGCCCTGAGAGGCCTTACTGGAGGACTGGGCTCAGGCTGAGGGTCACAATGTGTGTTTGTGACCAATGTGGCCCGCAAGCATGGGCTGGGCCTCATGGGCCACGCTTGTTTCAACTACACTGAACGTTGGACAACATGCCAACCATAAAGTTTCTTGCCATGGAGAAAGAGTTCTGATTTCTGCATCATTTTCAACCCTGGGCAGTGGTTGGACATAAGGTCTAGGTTCTGGAGCCTGAAAACCGCAGTTGGGAAGAGATGACGACCTAAGGCCATGGCGGGTCCGATGTGCTCAGTGTGCGGCCAGCTGTCTGGGTGGGACCAGGAGGTCCAGGCTCAGGCTGGGTCAGAAGGGGAAATAGTGCCCAGGTCAGCCTATATGTTTGGGGTACAGCCGAATGGCGTGCAGGTTGATCCTCATTTGAGGTTTCGGGGTAGCCCTGAGGGCAATGTTTTAATTCTGTAGGGCAGGCAGAGTGCGGCATTGTAGTTCTGGATTGCTCAACTGGAGGGCTTGTGGGCCAGTAGTCTGAGGACGGAGTCTGAGAACCCAAGCTAGGCCTAGGTGTCTGGGTGAGGATATGGCAGGAACAATCTACAGACCTCAATCGAGATCTCGTGCATCTGAAGTCAGGGCAAGGATCAGACGATCGCTCAGGTTGGACTTTCTGCCCTGATGGCCCTTTCTTGAAGGGGGTTGGATCACGAGGACATGGGGGTTTTCCCACGATGGGAGTTGTGAGAAGCTCCAAACTGCAAAGATTCTTCTGCAGGACAATTGAGACCAGTTGGTTTGCTCCAGGCCAACGATTCCGAGCAGGGTTCTAAAGATGGATGGCTGGGTAGCCCACCTCGCATTCCAATGGTCTCCAAGCAACAAGACAGGTTAGATCTGCTGGATATGGGGTGCAACCGAGGAGGCTGAGTTGAAATGGACTCTCCTGTGGATGTGTCCTAATATGTTTTTGTGTCTATGGAGACCTTGGAATGAAGCGGTGGCCCTGGGGCCCTGAAGGGTTCTCCTAAACAGAGGCTTTGACACAGCTCCAACGTGCATGTTTCCCATGTGTAGATGAGATTTGTTCTGATGGGTGAGTCAAGAAACAGCCATATGCTGGTATTGAAATCCAGGCCTCTGAGGAGAGATGCCTGGAAACCAAAGCAATGGATCCGATTAGTGCCTAGGGGCCTGTTCGTTCCTTTTTACCTCTGGGGACATCAGTCTACGGGTCTGAGTGCAGGTAGGTGCTCAGATGGGCTCAGATTGCCCCTGTTTGTCCTGGGAAGCCACAACTATTGGGATGGCCTCAGGGACTTTGGAGGTTATCCTACTAGTAGGGTTGTGGCCATTGGAATGGGCACATACAATTCCCTTGGAGAGGGCAAGTACAGTCCTCAGGTTTGGCTCCAGGGCCCTGAGCCTGTAGGGTGTGTAGGCCAGAGCTGTTTGGACAGTTGTCTGAAAACACAAACTCGGCTTATGTTTTGGGTCATAGGTATGGCAGGACTGATCGACAGACCATGAGGAGAACACTTCGGGATATGAAAAAAGGGCGAGTGTGAGGCTCTTGCTCAAGTTTTTGTCTCTGGATATCGTGTCACTCATGGTCGTGAAATTGCCGGGTGACTTCATGGGAAATGGACGAGTCTTACTCTCTGGGGGTTCGGTCCCGTCCAAAGAGTTTGGGGTCATTCTGGGGATGGAAGAAGTCCGTTTTTTTGTTGTTGTTGTCGATTTGTTTCATTTTGTTTTTCAACCTCAGATGTCCCACCAAATGAGGGATTCCAGAGTAGAGCCCTGGGTGGCGCGACTGGACAACCAGAAATCTGGTTAAAAATTGGGGACTAGGGACATGTCAAGCCCATTATGACATCTAATGGTCCATCCACGAGAGGACTTACTAGAGGACAGGACTCACGCTGAGGTCACAATGCGTGTTTATGCTCTCCTCGCACGCAAGAATGGGCGGGGCCTCAGGGTGAATGCTGGTTTCTCCTACACTGAACGTTGGACAACATGCCAACCACAAGGTTTCTTGCCATGGGTCAGGAAGAGTTCTGATTTCTGCATCACAGTCACCCGTGGGCAGTGATTGGAGATAAGGTCTAGGTTCTGAAGCCTGAAAACTGAGGTAGGGAAGAGATGATGACCTAAGGCCATGGCGGATCTGATGTGCTCAGCGTGCGTTCAGCTGTCTGGGTGTTGGTCAGCAGGTCCGGGCTCAGGTTGTGTCAGACAGTGCATTAGTGCCCAGGTTAGACTATATAATTTGGGTACATTCGAGTGCCGTGTAGGTATATCCTCATTTAAGCTGCCTGGGCTGCTCATTAGGCAATATATTTTTTCTAGAGGGCAGGCAGAGTGCTTCATTGTCGGTCCGCAATTGCCAAACTTGAGGGCTTCGGGGCCAGGAGAGTGAGGACGGAAGTCTGAGAACACAAGCTAGACTTCGGATTCAGGGTGAGGGCACGGCAGGTACCCCCTGCAGATCTGAACCTATATCTCATGCATCTGAAGTCAGGGCGAGGATCCGACGTTGGCTCAGGTTGGAGTTTCTGTGCATGACGGCCCCTTCATGAAGGGAGCGGAATCTCGAGGCCATGGAGGTTTTCCACGTTGGGAGATGTGGGATGCCCCCTTCAAGGATTCCTTCTGCGGGACAATTGAGACCTGTTGGACAGCTCCAGTTCATCCCTTATGGAATGACTCCAGAGCACCGTTCCAGGATGGATGCCTGGGAAGTCGGCCTCGCCTTCCAATTGTCTCCTAGCAACAAGACAGTTTAGATCTAATGGATCTGCGGGAGCAACCGGGGTGGCTGAGTTGAAATGCACTTTCCAGAGGATGGGTCCTAACCTGTGTTTGTGTCCATGAGGGCCTTGGAATGGGGAGGTGGAACCGGGACCCTGAAGTATTCTCCTAAGCTTTGGCATAGCTCCCATGCACAAGTTTCCTTGTGGAGACGAGATTTGTTCTGATGGGTGCCTCAGGAAATCCCCTCTGCTGGTATTGGAATCCAGGCTTTTGAGGAGACATGCCTGTAAACCAAAGCAATGGATCCGATAATGGCCTCGGGTCCTGTCTGGTTCAATCTTCTTGGTATGAGTGGAGGTAGATGAGTGGAGGTAGATGCTCAGCCGGTATCAACCGCCCTTTTTTGTCCCGGGCACCTACACTATTGGGATGGCCTCAGGGACTTTGGAGGGTTCTCCTAATTTGTACGATTTTTGACAATGGAATGGGCAGAATTCCCATAGATTGGGTGGGGGCAGTCCTAATGTGTGGCTCCAGGGGCCCCAGCCTGGAGGGAGTGTGGCCCAGGACTTTGAGGACAGAAGACTGAAAACACAAACTCAGCTTAAGTTTGGGGACGTAGGTATGGCACGCCCGATCTACAAACCATGAGAAGAACTCTTCAGGATATGAAGAATGAGCGAGTCTGAGGCGCTTGGTCAGGCTTTTGTCTCTGACTTTTGTTTCAGCGATGGCCGTGGAATGTTGGGGAGGTCTCATGGGCCATGGACGAATCTTCCTCGCTGTGGATTTGGCCCGATCCCAATTGTTTTTTGTCAATCTGTGGGATGGGAGGACTCCTTTCAGGTTTGTTACCTCAGGTGTCCCACCAAAAGAGGAATTCCAAAGCAGAGCCCTGGGGAAGAGTGAAGGGACAACCCGAACTATGGTTAAAAATTGGGGCCTAGGGGCACGGCAAGCCCAATATGCTGTCTCTTCATATAGGCCCTGAGAGGCCTTACCTGAGGACTGGGCTTCAGGCTGAGGGTCACAATGTGTGTTTGTGACCAATGTGGCCCGCAAGCATGGGCTGGGCCTCATGGGCCACGCTTGTTTCAACTACACTGAACGTTGGACAACATGCCAACCACAAGGTTTCTTGCCATGGGGAAAGAGATCTGATTTCTGCATCATTTTCAACCCTGGGCAGTGGTTAGAGATAAGGTCTAGGTTCTGGAGCCTGAAAACCGCAGTTGGGAAGAGATGACGACCTAAGGCCATGGCGGGTCCGATGTGCTCAGTGTGCGGCCAGCTGTCTGGGTGGGACCAGGAGGTCCAGGCTCAGGCTGGGTCAGAAGGGGAAATAGTGCCCAGGTCAGCCTATATGTTTGGGGTACAGCCGAATGGCGTGCAGATTGATCCTCATTTGCGGTTTCGGGGTAGCCCTGAGGGCAATGTTTTACGTCTGTAGGGCAGGCAGAGTGCGGCATTGTAGTTCTGGATTGCCCAACTGGAGGGCTTGTGGGCCAGTAGTCTGAGGACGGAGTCTGAGAACCCAAGCTAGGCCTAGGTTTCTGGGTGAGGATATGGCAGGCACAATCTACAGACCTCAATCTATATCTCATGCATCTGAAGTCAGGGCAAGGATCAGACGATCGCTCAGGTTGGACTTTCTGCCCTGATGGCCCATTCTTGAAGGGGGTTGGATCACGAGGACATGGGGGTTTTCCCACGATGGGAGTTGTGAGAAGCTCCAAACTGCAAAGATTCTTCTGCAGGACTATTGAGACCTGTTGGTTGGCTCCAGGCCAACGATTCCGAGCAGGGTTCTAAGGATGGATGGCTGGGTAGCCCACCTCGCATTCCAATGGTCTCCAAGCAACAAGACAGGTTAGATCTGCTGGATGTGGGGGGCAACCGAGGAGGCTGAGTTGAAATGGACTCTCCTGTGGATGTGTCCTAATATGTTTTTGTGTCTATGGAGACCTTGGAATGAAGCGGTGGCCCTGGGGCCCTGAAGGGTTCTCCTAAACAGAGGCTTTGACACAGCTCCAACGTGCATGTTTCCCATGTGTAGATGAGATTTGTTCTGATGGGTGAGTCAAGAAACAGCCATATGCTGGTATTGAAATCCAGGCCTCTGAGGAGAGATGCCTGGAAACCAAAGCAATGGATCCGATTAGTGCCTAGGGGCCTGTTCGTTCCTTTTTACGTCTGGGGACATCAGTCTACGGGTCTGAGTGCAGGTAGGTGCTCAGATGGGCTCAGATTGCCCCTGTTTGTCCTGGGAAGCCACAACTATTGGGATGGCCTCAGGGACTTTGGAGGTTATCCTACTAGTAGGGTTGTGGCCATTGGAATGGGCACATACAATTCCCTTGGAGAGGGCAAGTACAGTCCTCAGGTTTGGCTCCAGGGCCCTGAGCCTGTAGGGTGTGTAGGCCAGAGCTGTTTGGACAGTTGTCTGAAAACACAAACTCGGCTTAAATTTGGGTCATAGGTATGGCAGGACTGATCTACAGACCATGAGGAGAACACTTCGGGATATGAAAAAAGGGCGAGTGTGAGGCTCTTGCTCAAGTTTTTGTCTCTGGATATCGTGTCACTCATGGTCGTGAAATTGCCGGGTGACTTCATGGGAAATGGACGAGTCTTACTCTCTGGGGGTTCGGTCCCGTCCAAAGAGTTTGGGGTCATTCTGGGGATGGAAGAAGTCCGTTTTTTTGTTGTTGTTGTCGATTTGTTTCATTTTGTTTTTCAACCTCAGATGTCCCACCAAGTGAGGGATTCCAGAGTAGAGCCCTGGGGTGGCGCGACTGGACAACCAGAAATCTGGTTAAAAATTGGGGACTAGGGACATGTCAAGCCCATTATGACATCTAATGGTCCAGCCACTGAGAGGACTTCCTAGAGGACAGGACTCACGCTGAGGTCACAATGCGTGTTTATGCTCTCGTCGCACGCAAGAATGGGCGGGGCCTCAGGGTGAATGCTGGTTTCTCCTACACTGAACGTTGGACAACATGCCAACCACAAGGTTTCTTGCCATGGGTCAGGAAGAGTTCTGATTTCTGCATCACAGTCACCCGTGGGCAGTGATTGGAGATAAGGTCTAGGTTCTGAAGCCTGAAAACTGAGGTAGGGAAGAGATGATGACCTAAGGCCATGGCGGGTCTGATATGCTCAGCGTGCGGTCAGCTGTCTGGGTGTTGGTCAGCAGGTCC
This sequence comes from Mustela nivalis, assembly GCF_964662115.1. Lineage (NCBI taxonomy): Eukaryota > Metazoa > Chordata > Mammalia > Carnivora > Mustelidae > Mustela > Mustela nivalis. The sequence continues at coordinate 73,757 of NW_028135740.1, read as the reverse complement.
GGGCTCAGGTTGTGTCAGACAGTGCATTAGTGCCCAGGTTAGACTATATAATTTGGGTACATTCGAGTGCCGTGTAGGTATATCCTCATTTAAGCTGCCTGGGCTGCTCATTAGGCAATATATTTTTTCTAGAGGGCAGGCAGAGTGCTTCATTGTCGGTCCGCAATTGCCAAACTTGAGGGCTTCGGGGCCAGGAGAGTGAGGACGGAAGTCTGAGAACACAAGCTAGACCTCGGATTCAGGGTGAGGGCACGGCAGGTACCCCCTGCAGATCTGAACCAATATCTCATGCATCTGAAGTCTGGGCGAGGATCCGACGTTGGCTCAGGTTGGAGTTTCTGTGCATGACGGCCCCTTCATGAAGGGAGCGGAATCTCGAGGCCATGGAGGTTTTCCACGTTGGGAGATGTGGGATGCCCCATTCAAGGATTCCTTCTGCGGGACAATTGAGACCTGTTGGACAGCTCCAGTTCATCCCTTATGGAATGACTCCAGAGCACCGTTCCAGGATGGATGCCTGGGAAGTCGGCCTCGCCTTCCAATTGTCTCCTAGCAACAAGACAGTTTAGATCTAATGGATCTGCGGGAGCAACCGGGGTGGCTGAGTTGAAATGCACTTTCCAGAGGATGGGTCCTAACGTGTGTTTGTGTCCATGAGGGCCTTGGAATGGGGAGGTGGCACCGGGACCCTGAAGTATTCTCCTAAGCTTTGGCATAGCTCCCATGCACAAGTTTCCTTGTGGAGACGAGATTTGTTCTGATGGGTGCCTCAGGAAATCCCCTCTGCTGGTATTGGAATCCAGGCTTTTGAGGAGACATGCCTGTAAACCAAAGCAATGGATCCGATAATGGCCTCGGGTCCTGTCTGGTTCAATCTTCTTGGTATGAGTGGAGGTAGATGAGTGGAGGTAGATGCTCAGCCGGTATCAACCGCCCTTTTTTGTCCCGGGCACCTACACTATTGGGATGGCCTCAGGGACTTTGGAGGGTTCTCCTAATTTGTACGATTTTTGACAATGGAATGGGCAGAATTCCCATGGATTGGGTGGGGGCAGTCCTAATGTGTGGCTCCAGGGGCCCCAGCCTGGAGGGAGTGTGGCCCAGGACTTTGAGGACAGAAGACTGAAAACACAAACTCAGCTTATGTTTGGGGACGTAGGTATGGCACGCCCGATCTACAATCCATGAGAAGAACTCTTCAGGATATGAAGAATGAGCGAGTCTGAGGCGCTTGGTCAGGCTTTTGTCTCTGACTTTTGTTTCAGCGATGGCCGTGGAATGTTGGGGAGGTCTCATGGGCCATGGACGAATCTTCCTCTCTGTGGATTTGGCCCGATCCCAATTGTTTTTCGTCAATCTGTGGGATGGGAGGACTCCTTTCAGGTTTGTTACCTCAGGTGTCCCACCAAAAGAGGAATTCCAAAGCAGAGCCCTGGGGAAGAGTGAAGGGACAACCCGAACTACGGTTAAAAATTGGGGCCTAGGGGCATGGCAAGCCCAATATGCTGTCTCTTCATATAGGCCCTGAGAGGCCTTACCTGAGGACTGGGCTTCAGGCTGAGGGTCACAATGTGTGTTTGTGACCAATGTGGCCGCAAGCATGGGCTGGGCCTCATGGGCCACGCTTGTTTCAACTACACTGAACGTTGGACAACATGCCAACCACAAGGTTTCTTGCCATGAGGAAAGAGTTCTGATTTCTGCATCATTTTCAACCCTGGGCAGTGGTTGGAGATAAGGTCTAGGTTCTGGAGCCTGAAAACCGCAGTTGGGAAGAGATGACGACCTAAGGCCATGGCGGGTCCGATGTGCTCAGTGTGCGGCCAGCTGTCTGGGTGGGACCAGGAGGTCCAGGCTCAGGCTGGGTCAGAAGGGGAAATAGTGCCCAGGTCAGCCTATATGTTTGGGGTACAGCCGAATGGCGTGCAGGTTGATCCTCATTTGCGGTTTCGGGGTAGCCCTGAGGGCAATGTTTTACGTCTGTAGGGCAGGCAGAGTGCGGCATTGTAGTTCTGGATTGCCCAACTGGAGGGCTTGTGGGCCAGTAGTCTGAGGACGGAGTCTGAGAACCCAAGCTAGGCCTAGGTGTCTGGGTGAGGATATGGCAGGCACAATCTACAGACCTCAATCTAGATCTCATGCATCTGAAGTCAGGGCAAGGATCAGACGATCGCTCAGGTTGGACTTTCTGCCCTGATGGCCCATTCTTGAAGGGGGTTGGATCACGAGGACATGGGGGTTTTCCCACGATGGGAGTTGTGAGAAGCTCCAAACTGCAAAGATTCTTCTGCAGGACAATTGAGACCTGTTGGTTGGCTCCAGGCCAACGATTCCGAGCAGGGTTCTAAGGATGGATGGCTGGGTAGCCCACCTCGCATTCCAATGGTCTCCAAGCAACAAGACAGGTTAGATCCGCTGGATGTGGGGGGCAACCGAGGAGGCTGAGTTGAAATGGACTCTCCTGTGGATGTGTCCTAATATGTTTTTGTGTCTATGGAGACCTTGGAATGAAGCGGTGGCCCTGGGGCCCTGAAGGGTTCTCCTAAACAGAGGCTTTGACACAGCTCCAACGTGCATGTTTCCCATGTGTAGATGAGATTTGTTCTGATGGGTGAGTCAAGAAACAGCCATATGCTGGTATTGAAATCCAGGCCTCTGAGGAGAGATGCCTGGAAACCAAAGCAATGGATCCGATTAGTGCCTAGGGGTCTGATCGTTCCTTTTTACCTCTGGGGACATCAGTCTACGGGTCTGAGTGCAGGTAGGTGCTCAGATGGGCTCAGATTGCCCCTGTTTGTCCTGGGAAGCCACAACTATTGGGATGGCCTCAGGGACTTTGGAGGTTATCCTACTAGTAGGGTTGTGGCCATTGGAATGGGCACATACAATTCCCTTGGAGAGGGCAAGTACAGTCCTCAGGTTTGGCTCCAGGGCCCTGAGCCTGTAGGGTGTGTAGGCCAGAGCTGTTTGGACAGTTGTCTGAAAACACAAACTCGGCTTATGTTTTGGGTCATAGGTATGGCAGGACTGATCTACAGACCATGAGGAGAACACTTCGGGATATGAAAAAAGGGCGAGTGTGAGGCTCTTGCTCAAGTTTTTGTCTCTGGATATCGTGTCACTCATGCTCGTGAAATTGCCGGGTGACTTCATGGGAAATGGACGAGTCTTACTCTCTGGGGGTTCGGTCCCGTCCAAAGAGTTTGGGGTCATTCTGGGGATGGAAGAAGTCCGTTTTTTTGTTGTTGTTGTCGATTTGTTTCATTTTGTTTTTCAACCTCAGATGTCCCACCAAATGAGGGATTCCAGAGTAGAGCCCTGGGGTGGGGCGACTGGACAACCAGAAATCTGGTTAAAAATTGGGGACTAGGGACATGTCAAGCCCATTATGACATCTAATGGTCCAGCCACTGAGAGGACTTACTAGAGGACAGGACTCACGCTGAGGTCACAATGCGTGTTTATGCTCTCGTCGCACGCAAGAATGGGCGGGGCCTCAGGGTGAATGCTGGTTTCTCCTACACTGAACGTTGGACAACATGCCAACCACAAGGTTTCTTGCCATGGGTCAGGAAGAGTTCTGATTTCTGCATCACAGTCACCCGTGGGCAGTGATTGGAGATAAGGTCTAGGTTCTGAAGCCTGAGAACTGAGGTAGGGAAGAGATGATGACCTAAGGCCATGGCGGGTCTGATGTGCTCAGCGTGCGGTCAGCTGTCTGGGTGTTGGTCAGCAGGTCCGGGCTCAGGTTGTGTCAGACAGTGCATTAGTGCCCAGGTTAGACTATATAATTTGGGTACATTCGAGTGCCGTGTAGGTATATCCTCATTTAAGCTGCCTGGGCTGCTCATTAGGCAATATATTTTTTCTAGAGGGCAGGCAGAGTGCTTCATTGTCGGTCCGGAATTGCCAAACTTGAGGGCTTCGGGGCCAGGAGAGTGAGGACGGAAGTCTGAGAACACAAGCTAGACTTCGGATTCAGGGTGAGGGCACGGCAGGTACCCCCTGCAGATCTGAACCAATATCTCATGCATCTGAAGTCAGGGCGAGGATCCGACGTTGGCTCAGGTTGGAGTTTCTGTGCATGACGGCCCCTTCATGAAGGGAGCGGAATCTCGAGGCCATGGAGGTTTTCCACGTTGGGAGATGTGGGATGCCCCCTTCAAGGATTCCTTCTGCGGGACAATTGAGACCTGTTGGACAGCTCCAGTTCATCCCTTATGGAATGACTCCAGAGCACCGTTCCAGGATGGATGCCTGGGAAGTCGGCCTCGCCTTCCAATTGTCTCCTAGCAACAAGACAGTTTAGATCTAATGGATCTGCGGGAGCAACCGGGGTGGCTGAGTTGAAATGCACTTTCCAGAGGATTGGTCCTAACGTGTGTTTGTGTCCATGAGGGCCTTGGAATGGGGAGGTGGCACCGGGACCCTGAAGTATTCTCCTAAGCTTTGGCATAGCTCCCATGCACAAGTTTCCTTGTGGAGACGAGATTTGTTCTGATGGGTGCCTCAGGAAATCCCCTCTGCTGGTATTGGAATCCAGGCTTTTGAGGAGACATGCCTGTAAACCAAAGCAATGGATCCGATAATGGCCTCGGGTCCTGTCTGGTTCAATCTTCTTGGTATGAGTGGAGGTAGATGAGTGGAGGTAGATGCTCAGCCGGTATCAACCGCCCTTTTTTGTCCCGGGCACCTACACTATTGGGATGGCCTCAGGGACTTTGGAGGGTTCTCCTAATTTGTACGATTTTTGACAATGGAATGGGCAGAATTCCCATGGATTGGGTGGGGGCAGTCCTAATGTGTGGCTCCAGGGGCCCCAGCCTGGAGGGAGTGTGGCCCAGGACTTTGAGGACAGAAGACTGAAAACACAAACTCAGCTTATGTTTGGGGACGTAGGTATGGCACGCCCGATCTACAATCCATGAGAAGAACTCTTCAGGATATGAAGAATGAGCGAGTCTGAGGCGCTTGGTCAGGCTTTTGTCTCTGACTTTTGTTTCAGCGATGGCCGTGGAATGTTGGGGAGGTCTCATGGGCCATGGACGAATCTTCCTCTCTGTGGATTTGGCCCGATCCCAATTGTTTTTCGTCAATCTGTGGGATGGGAGGACTCCTTTCAGGTTTGTTACCTCAGGTGTCCCACCAAAAGAGGAATTCCAAAGCAGAGCCCTGGGGAAGAGTGAAGGGACAACCCGAACTATGGTTAAAAATTGGGGCCTAGGATCATGGCAAGCCCAATATGCTGTCTCTTCATATAGGCCCTGAGAGGCCTTACCTGAGGACTGGGCTTCAGGCTGAGGGTCACAATGTGTGTTTGTGACCAATGTGGCCGCAAGCATGGGCTGGGCCTCATGGGCCACGCTTGTTTCAACTACACTGAACGTTGGACAACATGCCAACCACAAGGTTTCTTGCCATGGGGAAAGAGTTCTGATTTCTGCATCATTTTCAACCCTGGGCAGTGGTTGGAGATAAGGTCTAGGTTCTGGAGCCTGAAAACCGCAGTTGGGAAGAGATGACGACCTAAGGCCATGGCGGGTCCGATATGCTCAGTGTGCGGCCAGCTGTCTGGGTGGGACCAGGAGGTCCAGGCTCAGGCTGGGTCAGAAGGGGAAATAGTGCCCAGGTCAGCCTATATGTTTGGGGTACAGCCGAATGGCGTGCAGGTTGATCCTCATTTGCGGTTTCGGGGTAGCCCTGAGGGCAATGTTTTACTTCTGTAGGGCAGGCAGAGTGCGGCATTGTAGTTCTGGATTGCCCAACTGGAGGGCTTGTGGGCCAGTAGTCTGAGGACGGAGTCTGAGAACCCAAGCTAGGCCTAGGTTTCTGGGTGAGGATATGGCAGGCACAATCTACAGACCTCAATCTAGATCTCATGCATCTGAAGTCAGGGCAAGGATCAGACGATCGCTCAGGTTGGACTTTCTGCGCTGATGGCCCATTCTTGAAGGGGGTTGGATCACGAGGACATGGGGGTTTTCCCACGATGGGAGTTGTGAGAAGCTCCAAACTGCAAAGATTCTTCTGCAGGACAATTGAGACCTGTTGGTTGGCTCCAGGCCAACGATTCCGAGCAGGGTTCTAAGGATGGATGGCTGGGTAGCCCACCTCGCATTCCAATGGTCTCCAAGCAACAAGACAGGTTAGATCTGCTGGATGTGGGGGGCAACCGAGGAGGCTGAGTTGAAATGGACTCTCCTGTGGATGTGTCCTAATATGTTTTTGTGTCTATGGAGACCTTGGAATGAAGCGGTGGCCCTGGGGCCCTGAAGGGTTCTCCTAAACAGAGGCTTTGACACAGCTCCAACGTGCATGTTTCCCATGTGTAGATGAGATTTGTTCTGATGGGTGAGTCAAGAAACAGCCATATGCTGGTATTGAAATCCAGGCCTCTGAGGAGAGATGCCTGGAAACCAAAGCAATGGATCCGATTAGTGCCTAGGGGCCTGTTCGTTCCTTTTTACGTCTGGGGACATCAGTCTACGGGTCTGAGTGCAGGTAGGTGCTCAGATGGGCTCAGATTGCCCCTGTTTGTCCTGGGAAGCCACAACTCTTGGGATGGCCTCAGGGACTTTGGAGGTTATCCTACTAGTAGGGTTGTGGCCATTGGAATGGGCACATACAATTCCCTTGGAGAGGGCAAGTACAGTCCTCAGGTTTGGCTCCAGGGCCCTGAGCCTGTAGGGTGTGTAGGCCAGAGCTGTTTGGACAGTTGTCTGAAAACACAAACTCGGCTTATGTTTTGGGTCATAGGTATGGCAGGACTGATCTACAGACCATGAGGAGAACACTTCGGGATATGAAAAAAGGGCGAGTGTGAGGCTCTTGCTCAAGTTTTTGTCTCTGGATATCGTGTCACTCATGGTCGTGAAATTGCCGGGTGACTTCATGGGAAATGGACGAGTCTTACTCTCTGGGGGTTCGGTCCCGTCCAAAGAGTTTGGGGTCATTCTGGGGATGGAAGAAGTCCGTTTTTTTGTTGTTGTTGTCGATTTGTTTCATTTTGTTTTTCAACCTCAGATGTCCCACCAAATGAGGGATTCCAGAGTAGAGCCCTGGGGTGGGGCGACTGGACAACCAGAAATCTGGTTAAAAATTGGGGACTAGGGACATGTCAAGCCCATTATGACATCTAATGGTCCAGCCACTGAGAGGACTTACTAGAGGACAGGACTCACGCTGAGGTCACAATGCGTGTTTATGCTCTCGTCGCACGCAAGAATGGGCGGGGCCTCAGGGTGAATGCTGTTTTCTCCTACACTGAACGTTGGACAACATGCCAACCACAAGGTTTCTTGCCATGGGTCAGGAAGAGTTCTGATTTCTGCATCACAGTCACCCGGGGGCAGTGATTGGAGATAAGGTCTAGGTTCTGAAGCCTGAAAACTGAGGTAGGGAAGAGATGATGACCTAAGGCCATGGCGGGTCTGATATGCTCAGCGTGCGGTCAGCTGTCTGTGTGTTGGTCAGCAGGTCCGGGCTCAGGTTGTGTCAGACAGTGCATTAGTGCCCAGGTTAGACTATATAATTTGGGTACATTCGAGTGCCGTGTAGGTATATCCTCATTTAAGCTGCCTGGGCTGCTCATTAGGCAATATATTTTTTCTAGAGGGCAGGCAGAGTGCTTCATTGTCGGTCCGCAATTGCCAAACTAGAGGGCTTCGGGGCCAGGAGAGTGAGGACGGAAGTCTGAGAACACAAGCTAGACTTCGGATTCAGGGTGAGGGCACGGCAGGTACCCCCTGCAGATCTGAACCAATATCTCATGCATCTGAAGTCAGGGCGAGGATCCGACGTTGGCTCAGGTTGGAGTTTCTGTGCATGACGGCCCCTTCATGAAGGGAGCGGAATCTCGAGGCCATGGAGGTTTTCCACGTTGGGAGATGTGGGATGCCCCCTTCAAGGATTCCTTCTGCGGGACAATTGAGACCTGTTGGACAGCTCCAGTTCATCCCTTATGGAATGACTCCAGAGCACCGTTCCAGGATGGATGCCTGGGAAGTCGGCCTCGCCTTCCAATTGTCTCCTAGCAACAAGACAGTTTAGATCTAATGGATCTGCGGGAGCAACCGGGGTGGCTGAGTTGAAATGCACTTTCCAGAGGATGGGTCCTAACGTGTGTTTGTGTCCATGAGGGCCTTGGAATGGGGAGGTGGCACCGGGACCCTGAAGTATTCTCCTAAGCTTTGGCATAGCTCCCATGCACAAGTTTCCTTGTGGAGACGAGATTTGTTCTGATGGGTGCCTCAGGAAATCCCCTCTGCTGGTATTGGAATGCAGGCTTTTGAGGAGACATGCCTGTAAACCAAAGCAATGGATCCGATAATGGCCTCGGGTCCTTTCTGGTTCAATCTTCTTGGTATGAGTGGAGGTAGATGAGTGGAGGTAGATGCTCAGCCGGTATCAACCGCCCTTTTTTGTCCCGGGCACCTACACTATTGGGATGGCCTCAGGGACTTTGGAGGGTTCTCCTAATTTGTACGATTTTTGACAATGGAATGGGCAGAATTCCCATGGATTGGGTGGGGGCAGTCCTAATGTGTGGCTCCAGGGGCCCCAGCCTGGAGGGAGTGTGGCCCAGGACTTTGAGGACAGAAGACTGAAAACACAAACTCAGCTTATGTTTGGGGACGTAGGTATGGCACGCCCGATCTACAAACCATGAGAAGAACTCTTCAGGATATGAAGAATGAGCGAGTCTGAGGCGCTTGGTCAGGCTTTTGTCTCTGACTTTTGTTTCAGCGATGGCCGTGGAATGTTGGGGAGGTCTCATGGGCCATGGACGAATCTTCCTCTCTGTGGATTTGGCCCGATCCCAATTGTTTTTCGTCAATCTGTGGGATGGGAGGACTCCTTTCAGGTTTGTTACCTCAGGTGTCCCACCAAAAGAGGAATTCCAAAGCAGAGCCCTGGGGAAGAGTGAAGGGACAACCCGAACTATGGTTAAAAATTGGGGCCTAGGGGCATGGCAAGCCCAATATGCTGTCTCTTCATATAGGTCCTGAGAGGCCTTTTCTGAGGACTGGGCTTCAGGCTGAGGGTCACAATGTGTGTTTGTGACCAATGTGGCCGCAAGCATGGGCTGGGCCTCATGGGCCACGCTTGTTTCAACTACACTGAACGTTGGACAACATGCCAACCACAAGGTTTCTTGCCATGGGGAAAGAGTTCTGATTTCTGCATCATTTTCAACCCTGGGCAGTGGTTGGAGATAAGGTCTAGGTTCTGGAGCCTGAAAACCGCAGTTGGGAAGAGATGACGACCTAAGGCCATGGCGGGTCCGATGTGCTTACTAGAGGACAGGACTCACGCTGAGGTCACAATGCGTGTTTATGCTCTCGTCGCACGCAAGAATGGGCGGGGCCTCAGGGTGAATGCTGGTTTCTCCTACACTGAACGTTGGACAACATGCCAACCACAAGGTTTCTTGCCATGGGTCAGGAAGAGTTCTGATTTCTGCATCACAGTCACCCGTGGGCGGTGATTGGAGATAAGGTCTAGGTTCTGAAGCCTGAAAACTGAGGTAGGGAAGAGATGATGACCTAAGGCCATGGCGAGTCTGATATGCTCAGCGTGCGGTCAGCTGTCTGGGTGTTGGTCAGCAGGTCCGGGCTCAGGTTGTGTCAGACAGTGCATTAGTGCCCAGGTTAGACCTTATAATTTGGGTACATTCGAGTGCCGTGTAGGTATATCCTCATTTAAGCTGCCTGGGCTGCTCATTAGGCAATATATTTTTTCTAGAGGGCAGGCAGAGTGCTTCATTGTCGGTCCGCAATTGCCAAACTTGAGGGCTTCGGGGCCAGGAGAGTGAGGACGGAAGTCTGAGAACACAAGCTAGACTTCAGATTCACGGTGAGGGCACGGCAGGTACCCCCTGCAGATCTGAACCAATATCTCATGCATCTGAAGTCAGGGCGAGGATCCGACGTTGGCTCAGGTTGGAGTTTCTGTGCATGACGGCCCCTTCATGAAGGGAGCGGAATCTCGAGGCCATGGAGGTTTTCCACGTTGGGAGATGTGGGATGCCCCCTTCAAGGATTCCTTCTGCGGGACAATTGAGACCTGTTGGACAGCTCCAGGACATCCCATATGGAATGACTCCAGAGCACCGTTCGAGGATGGATGCCTGGGAAGTCCGCCTCGCCTTCCAATTGTCTCCTAGCAACAAGACAGTTTAGACCTAATGGATCTGCGGGAGCACCCGGGGTGGCTGAGTTCAAATGCACTTTCCAGAGGATGGGTCCTAACGTGTGTTTGTGTCCATGAGGGCCTTGGAATGGGGAGGTGGCACCGGGACCCTGAAGTTTTCTCCTAAGCTTTGGCATAGCTCCCATGCACAAGTTTCCTTGTGGAGACGAGATTTGTTGTGAAGGGTGCCTCAGGAAATCCCCTCTGCTGGTATTGGAATCCAGGCTTTTGAGGTGACATGCCTGTAAACCAAAGCAATGGATCCGATAATGGCCTCGGGTCCTGTCTGGTTTAATCTTCTTGGTATGAGTGGAGGTAGATGAGGGAAGGTAGATGCTCAGCCGGTATCAACCGCCCTTTTTTGTCCCGGGCACCTACACTATTGGGATGGCCTCAGGGACTTTGGAGGGTTCTCCTAATTTGTACGATTTTTGACAATGAAATGGGCAGAATTCCCATGGATTGGGTGGGGGTAGTCCTAATGTGTGGCTCCAGGGGCCCCAGCCTGGAGGGAGTGTGGCTCAGGGCTTTGAGGACAGAAGACTGAAAACACAATCTCAGCTTATGTATGGGGACATAGGTATGGCAAGCCCGATCTACAAACCATGAGAAGAACTCTTCAGGATATGAAGAAAGTGCGAGTCTGAGGCGCTTGCTCAGGCTTTTGTCTCTGCATTTTGTTTCAGCGATGGCCGTGGAATGTTGGGGAGGTCTCATGGGCCATGGACGAATCTTCCTCTCTGTGGATTTGGCCCGATCCCAATTGGTTTTTGTCAATCTGTGGGATGGGAGGACTCCTTTCAGGTTTGTTACCTCAGGTGTCCCACCAAAAGAGGCATTCCAAAGCAGAGCCCTGGGGAAGAGTGAAGGGACACCCCGAACTATGGTTAAAAATTGGGGCCTAGGGGCATCCAAGCCCAATATGCTTTCTCTTCATATAGGCCCTGAGAGGCCTTACTGGAGGACTGGGCTCAGGCTGAGGGTCACAATGTGTGTTTGTGACCAATGTGGCCCGCAAGCATGGGCTGGGCCTCATGGGCCACGCTTGTTTCAACTACACTGAACGTTGGACAACATGCCAACCATAAAGTTTCTTGCCATGGAGAAAGAGTTCTGATTTCTGCATCATTTTCAACCCTGGGCAGTGGTTGGAGATAAGGTCTAGGTTCTGGAGCCTGAAAACCGCAGTTGGGAAGAGATGACGACCTAAGGCCATGGCGGGTCCGATGTGCTCAGTGTGCGGCCAGCTGTCTGGGTGGGACCAGGAGGTCCAGGCTCAGGCTGGGTCAGAAGGGGAAATAGTGCCCAGGTCAGCCTATATGTTTGGGGTACAGCCGAATGGCGTGCAGGTTGATCCTCATTTGAGGTTTCGGGGTAGCCCTGAGGGCAATGTTTTAATTCTGTAGGGCAGGCAGAGTGCGGCATTGTAGTTCTGGATTGCTCAACTGGAGGGCTTGTGGGCCAGTAGTCTGAGGACGGAGTCTGAGAACCCAAGCTAGGCCTAGGTGTCTGGGTGAGGATATGGCAGGAACAATCTACAGACCTCAATCGAGATCTCGTGCATCTGAAGTCAGGGCAAGGATCAGACGATCGCTCAGGTTGGACTTTCTGCCCTGATGGCCCTTTCTTGAAGGGGGTTGGATCACGAGGACATGGGGGTTTTCCCACGATGGGAGTAGTGAGAAGCTCCAAACTGCAAAGATTCTTCTGCAGGACAATTGAGACCTGTTGGTTGGCTCCAGGCCAACGATTCCGAGCAGGGTTCTAAGGATGGATGGCTGGGTAGCCCACCTCGCATTCCAATTGTCTCCAAGCAACAAGACAGGTTAGATCTGCTGGATGTGGGGGGCAACCGAGGAGGCTGAGTTGAAATGGACTCTCCTGTGGATGTGTCCTAATATGTTTTTGTGTCTATGGAGACCTTGGAACGAAGCGGTGGCCCTGGGGCCCTGAAGGGTTCTCCTAAACAGAGGCTTTGACACAGCTCCAACGTGCATGTTTCCCATGTGTAGATGAGATTTGTTCTGATGGGTGAGTCAAGAAACAGCCATATGCTGGTATTGAAATCCAGGCCTCTGAGGAGAGATGCCTGGAAACCAAAGCAATGGATCCGATTAGTGCCTAGGGGCCTGTTCATTCCTTTTTACCTCTGGGGACATCAGTCTACGGGTCTGAGTGCAGGTAGGTGCTCAGATGGGCTCAGATTGCCCCTGTTTGTCCTGGGAAGCCACAAATATTGGGATGGCCTCAGGGACTTTGGAGGTTATCCTACTAGTAGGGTTGTGGCCATTGGAATGGGCACATACAATTCCCTTGGAGAGGGCAAGTACAGTCCTCAGGTTTGGCTCCAGGGCCCTGAGCCTGTAGGGTGTGTAGGCCAGAGCTGTTTGGACAGTTGTCTGAAAACACAAACTCGGCTTATGTTTTGGGTCATAGGTATGGCAGGACTGATCTACAGACCATGAGGAGAACACTTCGGGATATGAAAAAAGGTCGAGTGTGAAGCTCTTGCTCAAATTTTTCTCTCTGGATATCGTGTCACTCATGGTCGTGAAATTGCCGGGTGACATCATGGGAAATGGACGAGTCTTACTCTCTGGGGGTTCGGTCCCGTCCAAAGAGTTTGGGGTCATTCTGGGGATGGAAGAAGTCCGTTTTTTTGTTGTTGTTGTCGATTTGTTTCATTTTGTTTTTCAACCTCAGATGTCCCACCAAATGAGGGATTCCAGAGTAGAGCCCTGGGGTGGGGCGACTGGACAACCAGAAATCTGGTTAAAAATTGGGGACTAGGGACATGTCAAGCCCATTATGACATCTAATGGTCCAGCCACTGAGAGGACTTACTAGAGGACAGGACTCACGCTGAGGTCACAATGCGTGTTTATGCTCTCGTCGCACTCAAGAATGGGCGGGGCCTCAGGGTGAATGCTGGTTTCTCCTACACTGAACGTTGGACAACATTCCAACCACAAGGTTTCTTACCATATGTCAGGAAGAGTTCTGATTTCTGCATCACAGTCACCCGTGGGCAGTGATTGGAGATAAGGTCTAGGTTCTGAAGCCTGAAAACTGAGGTAGGGAAGAGATGATGACCTAAGGCCATGGCGGGTCTGATGTGCTCAGCGTGCGGTCAGCTGTCTGGGTGTTGGTCAGCAGGTCCGGGCTCAGGTTGTGTCAGACAGTGCATTAGTACCCAGGTTAGACTATATAATTTGGGTACCTTCGAGTGCCGTGTAGGTTTATCCTCATTTAAGCTGCCTGGGCTGCTCATTAGGCAATATATCGTTTCTAGAGGGCAGGCAGAGTGCTTCATTGTCGGTCCGGAATTGCCAAACTTGAGGGCTTCAAAGCCAGGAGAGTGAGGATGGAAGTCTGAGAACACAAGCTAGACTTCGGATTCAGGGTGAGGGCACGGCAGGTACCCCCTGCAGATCTGAACCAATATCTCATGCATCTGAAGTCAGGGCGAGGATCCGACGTTGGCTCAGGTTGGAGTTTCTGTGCATGACGGCCCCTTCATGAAGGGAGCGGAATCTCGAGGCCATGGAGGTTTTCCACGTTGGGAGATGTGGGATGCCCCCTACAAGGATTCCTTCTGCGGGACAATTGAGACCTGTTGGACAGCTCCAGGACATCCCATATGGAATGACTCCAGAGCACCGTTCGAGGATGGATGCCTGGGAAGTCCGCCTCGCCTTCCAATTGTCTCCTAGCAACAAGACAGTTTAGATCTAATGGATCTGCGGGAGCAACCGGGGTGGCTGAGTTGAAATGCACTTTCCAGAGGATGGGTCCTAACGTGTGTTTGTGTCCATGAGGGCCTTGGAATGGGGAGGTGGCACCGGGACCCTGAAGTATTCTCCTAAGCTTTGGCATAGCTCCCATGCACAAGTTTCCTTGTCGAGACGAGATTTGTTGTGAAGGGTGCCTCAGGAAATCCCCTCTGCTGGTATTGGAATCCAGGCTTTTGAGGAGACATGCCTGTAAACCAAAGCAATGGATCCGATAATGGCCTCGGGTCCTGTCTGGTTCAACCTTCTTGGTATGAGTGGAGGTAGATGAGTGGAGGTAGATGCTCAGCCGGTATCAACTGCCCTTTTTTGTCCCGGGCGACCTACACTATTGGGATGGCCTCAGGGACTTTGGAGGGTTCTCCTAATTTGTACGATTTTTGACAATGGAATGGGCAGAATTCCCATGTATTGGGTGGGGGTAGTCCTAATGTGTGGCTCCAGAGGCCCCAGCCTGGAGGGAGTGTGGCCCAGGCCTTTGAGGACAGAAGACTGAAAACACAAACTCAGCTTATGTATGGGGACGTAGGTATGGCACGCCCGATCTACAAACCATGAGAAGAACTCTTCAGGATATGAAGAATGAGCGAGTCTGAGACGCTTGCTCAGGATTTTGTCTCTGGATTTTGTTTCAGCGATGGCCGTGGAATGTTGGGGAGGTCTCATGGGCCATGGACGAATCCCCCTCTCTGTGGATTTGGCCCGATCCCAATTGTTTTTTGTCAATCTGTGGGATGGGAGGACTCCTTTCAGTTTGTTACCTCAGGTGTCCACCAAAAGAGGAATTCCAAAGCAGAGCCCTGGGGAAGAGTGAAGGGACACCCCGAACTATGGTTAAAAATTGGGGCCTAGGGGCATCCAAGCCCAATATGCTGTCTCTTCATATAGGCCCTGAGAGGCCTTACCGGAGGACTGGGCTCAGGCTGAGGATCACAATGTGTGTTTGTGACCAATGTGGCCTGCAAGCATGGGCTGGGCCTCATGGGCCACGCTTGTTTCAACTACACTGAACGTTGGACAACATGCCAACCATAAGGTTTCTTGCCATGGAGAAAGAGTTCTGATTTCTGCATCATTTTCAACCCTGGGCAGTGGTTGGAGATAAGGTCTAGGTTCAGGAGCCAGAAAACCGCACTTGGGAAGAGATGACGTCCTAAAACCATGGCGGGACCAATGTGCTCAGTGTGCGGCCAGCTGTCTGGGTTGGACCAGGAGGTCCAGGCTCAGGCTGGGTCAGAAGGGGAAATAGTGCCCAGGTCAGCCTATATGTTTGGGGTACAGCCGAATGGCGTGCAGGTTGATCCTCATTTGCGGTTTCGGGGTAGCCCTGAGGGCAATGATTTACTTCTGTACGGCAGGCAGAGTGCGGCATTGTAGTTCTGGATTGGCCAACTGGAGGGCTTGTGGGCCAGTAGTCTGAGGACGGAGTCTGAGAACCCAAGCTAGGCCTAGGTTTCTGGGTGAGGATATGGCAGGAACAATCTACAGACCTCAATCGAGATCTCGTGCATCTGAAGTCAGGGCAAGGATCAGACGATCGCTCAGGTTGGACTTTCTGCCCTGATGGCCCTTTCTTGAAGGGGGTTGGATCACGAGGACATGGGCGTTTTCCCACGATGGGAGTTGTGAGAAGCTCCAAACTGCAAAGATTCTTCTGCAGGACAATTGAGACCTATTGGTTGGCTCCAGGCCAACGATTCCGAGCAGGGTTCTAAGGATGGATGGCTGGGTATCCCACCTCGCATTCCAATGGTCTCCAAGCAACAAGACAGGTTAGATCTGCTGGATGTGGGGGGCAACCGAGGAGGCTGAGTTGAAATGGACTCTCCTGTGGATGTGTCCTAATATGTTTTTGTGTCTATGGAGACCTTGGAATGAAGCGGTGGCCCTGGGGCCCTGAAGGGTTCTCCTAAACAGAGGCTTTGACACAGCTGCAACGTGCATGTTTCCCATGTGTAGATGAGATTTGTTCTGATGGGTGAGTCAAGAAACAGCCATATGCTGGTATTGAGATCCAGGCCTCTGAGGAGAGATGCCTGGAAACCAAAGCAATGGATCCGATTAGTGCCTAGGGGCCTGTTCGTTCCTTTTTACCTCTGGGGAAAACTGTCTATGGGTCTGAGTGCAGGTAGGTTCTCAGATGGGCTCAGATTGCCCCTGTTTGTCCTGGGAAGCCACAACTATTGGGATGGCCTCAGGGACTTTGGAGGTTATCCTACTAGTAGGGTTTTGGCCATTGGAATGGGCACATACAATTCCCTTGGAGAGGGCAAGTACAATCCTCAGGTTTGGCTCCAGGGCCTTGAGCCTGTAGGGTGTGTAGGCCAGAGCTGTTTGGACAGTTGTCTGAAAACACAAACTCGGCTTATGTTTTGGGTCATAGGTATGGCAGGACTGATCTACAGACCATGAGGAGAACACTTCGGGATATGAAAAAAGGGCGAGTGTGAGGCTCTGGCTCAAGTTTTTGTCTCAGGATATCATGTCACTCATGGTCGTGAAATTGCCGGGTGACTTCATGGGAAATGGACGAGTCTTACTCTCTGGGGGTTCGGTCCCGTCCAAAGAGTTTGGGGTCATTCTGGGGATGGAAGAAGTCCGTTTTTTTTTTGTTGTTGTCGATTTGTTTCATTTTGTTTTTCAACTTCAGATGTCCCACCAAATGAGGGAATCCAGAGTAGAGCCCTGGGGTGGGGCGACTGGACAACCAGAAATCTGGTTAAAAATTGGGGACTAGGGACATGTCAAGCCCATTATGACATCTAATGGTCCAGCCACTGAGAGGACTTACTAGAGGACAGGACTCACGCTGAGGTCACAATGCGTGTTTATGCTCTCGTTGCACTCAAGAATGGGCGGGCCTCAGGGTGAATGCTGGTTTCTCCTACACTGAACGTTGGACAACATGCCAACCACAAAGTTTCTTGCCATGGGTCAGGAAGAGTTCTGATTTCTGCATCACAGTCCCCCGTGGGCAGTGATTGGATATAAGGTCTAGTTTCTGAAGCCTGAATACTGAGGTAGGGAAGAGATGATGAACTAAGGCCATGGCGGGTCTGATGTGCTCAGGGTGGGGTCAGCTGTCTGGGTGTTGGTCAGCAGGTCCGGGCTCAGGTTGTGTCAGACAGTGCATTAGTGCCCAGGTTTGACTATATAATTTGGGTACATTCAAGTGCCGTGTAGGTTTATCCTCATTTAAGCTGCCTGGGCTGCTCATTAGGCAATATATTTTTTCTAGAGGGCAGGCAGAGTGCTTCATTGTCGGTCCGGAATTGCCAAACTTGAGGGCTTCGGGGCCAGGAGAGTGAGGACGGAAGTCTGAGAACACAAGCTAGACTTCGGATTCAGGGTGAGGGCACGGCAGGTACCCCCTGCAGATCTGAACCAATATCTCATGCATCTGAAGTCAGGGCGAGGATCCCACGTTGGCTCAGGTTGGAGTTTCTGTGCATGACGGCCCCTTCATGAAGGGAGCGGAATCTCGAGGCCATGGAGGTTTTCCACGTTGGGAGATGTGGGATGCCCCCTTCAAGGATTCCTTCTGCGGGACAATTGAGACCTGTTGGACAGCTCCAGGACATCCCATATGGAATGACTCCAGAGCACCGTTCCAGGATGGATGCCTGGGAAGTCCGCCTCGCCTTCCAATTGTCTCCTAGCAACAAGACAGTTTAGATCTAATGGATCTGCGGGAGCAACCGGGGTGGCTGAGTTGAAATGCACTTTCCAGAGGATGGGTCCTAACGTGTGTTTGTGTCCATGAGCGCCTTGGAATGGGGAGGTGGCACCGGGACCCTGAAGTATTCTCCTAAGCTTTGGCATAGCTCCCATGCACAAGTGTCCTTGTGGAGACGAGATTTGTTCTGATGGGTGCCTCAGGAAATCCCCTCTGCTGGTATTGGAATGCAGGCATTTGAGGAGACATGCCTGTAAACCCAAGCAATGGATCTGATAATGGCCTCGGGTCCTGTCAGGTTCAATCTTCTTGGTATGAGTGGAGGTAGATGAGTGGAGGTAGATTCTCAGCCGGTATCAACCGCCCTTTTTTGTCCCGGGCGACCTACACTATTGGGATGGCCTCAGGGACTTTGGAGGGTTCTCCTAATTTGTACGATTTTTGACAATGGAATGGGCAGAATTCCCATGGATTGGGTGGGGGCAGTCCTAATGTGTGGCTCCAGGGGCCCCAGCCTGGAGGGAGTGTGGCCCAGGACTTTGAGGACAGAAGACTGAAAACACAAACTCAGCTTAAGTTTGGGGACGTAGGTATGGCACGCCCGATCTACAAACCATGAGAAGAACTCTTCATAATATGAAGAATGAGCGTGTCTGAGGCGCTTGCTCAGGCTTTTGTCTCTGGATTTTGTTTCAGCGATGGCCGTGGAATGTTGGGGAGGTCTCATGGGCCATGGACGAATCTTCCTCTCTGTGGATTTGGCCCGATCCCAATTGTTTTTCGTCAATCTGTGGGATGGTAGGACTCCTTTCAGGTTTGTTACCTCAGGTGTCCCACCAAAAGAGGAATTCCAAAGCAGAGCCCTGGGGAAGAGTGAAGGGACAACCCGAACTTTGGTTAAAAATTGGGGCCTAGGGGCATGGCAAGCCCAATATGCTGTCTCTTCATATAGGCCCTGAGAGGCCTTACCTGAGGACTGGGCTCAGGCTGAGGGTCACAATGTGTGTTTGTGACCAATATGGCCCGCAAGCATGGGCTGGGCCTCATGGGCCACGCTTGTTTCAACTACACTGAACGTTGGACAACATGCCAACCACAAGGTTTCTTGCCATGGGGAAAGAGTTCTGATTTCTGCATCATTTTCAACCCAGGGCAGTGGTTGGAGATAAGGTCTAGGTTCTGGAGCCTGAAAACCGCAGTTGGGAAGAGATGACGACCTAAGGCCATGGCGGGTCCGATGTGCTCAGTGTGCGGCCAGCTGTCTGGGTGGGACCAGGAGGTCCAGGCTCAGGCTGGGTCAGTAGGGGAAATAGTGCCCAGGTCAGCCTATATGTTTGGGGTACAGCCGAATGGCGTGCAGGTGCATCCTCATTTGGGATTTCGGGGTAGGGCAATGTTTTACTTCTGTAGGGCAGGCAGAGTGCGGCATTGTAGTTCTGGATTGCCCAACTGGAGGGCTTGTGGGCCAGTAGTCTGAGGACGGAGTCTGAGAAACCAAGCTAGGCCTAGGTTTCTAGGTGAGGATATGGCAGGCACAATCTACAGACTTCAATAGAAATCTCGTGCATCTGAAGTCAGGGCAAGGATCAGACGATCGCTCAGGTTGTACTTTCTGCCCTGATGGCCCTTTCTTGAAGGGGGTTGGATCACGAGGACATGGGGGTTTTCCCACGATGGGAGTTGTGAGAAGCTCCAATCTGCAAAGATTCTTCTGCAGGACAATTGAGACCTGTTGGTTGGCTCCAGGCCAACGATTCCGAGCAGGGTTCTAAGGATGGATGGCTGGGTAGCCCACCTCGCATTCCAATGGTCCCCAAGCAAAAAGACAGGTTAGATCTGCTGGATGTGGGGGGCAACCGAGGAGGCAGAGTTGAAATGGACTCTCCTGTGGATGTGTCCTAATATGTTTTTGTGTCTATGGAGACCTTGGAATGAATCGGTGGCCCTGGGGCCCTAAAGGGTTCTCCTAAACAGAGGCTTTGACACAGCTCCAAAGTGCATGTTTCCCATGTGTAGATGTGATTTCTTCCGATGGGTGAGTCAAGAAACATCCATATGCTGGTATTGAAATCCAGGCCTCTGAGGAGAGATGCCTGGAAAACAAAGCAATGGATCCGATTAGTGCCTAGGGGCCTGTTCGTTCCTTTTTACCTCTGGGGACATCAGTCTACGGGTCTGAGTGCAGGAAGGTGCTCAGATGGGCTCAGATTGCCCCCTGTTTGTCCTGGGAAGCCACAACTATTGGGATGGCCTCAGGGACTTTGGAGGTTATCCTATTAGTAGGGTTGTGGCCATTGGAATGGGCACATACAATTCCCTTGGAGAGGGCAAGTACAGTCCTCAGGTTTGGCTCCAGGGCCCTGAGCCTGTAGGGTGTGTAGGCCAGAGCTGTTTGGACAGTTGTCTGAAAACACAAACTCGGCTTATGTTTTGGGTCATAGGTATGGCAGGACTGATCTACAGACCATGAGGAGAACACTTCGGGATATGAAAAAAGGGCGAGTGTGAGGCTCTGGCTCAAGTTTTTGTCTCTGGATATCGTGTCACTCATGGTCGTGAAATTGCCAGGTGACTTCATGGGAAATGGACGAGTCTTACTCTCTGGGGTTTCGGTCCCGTCCAAAGAGTTTGGGGTCATTCTGGGGATGGAAGAAGTCCGTTTTTTTTGTTGTTGTTGTCGATTTGTTTCATTTTATTTTTCAACTTCAGATGTCCCACCAAATGAGGGAATCCAGAGTAGAGCCCTGGGGTGGCGCGACTGGACAACCAGAAATCTGGTTAAAAATTGGGGACTAGGGACATGTCAAGCCCATTATGACATCTAATGGTCCAGCCACTGAGAGGACTTACTAGAGGACAGGACTCACGCTGAGGTCACAATGCGTGTTTATGCTCTCGTCGCACTCAAGAATGGGCGGGGCCTCAGGGTGAATGCTGGTTTCTCCTACACTGAACGTTGGACAACATGCCAACCACAAGGTTTCTTGCCATGGGTCAGGAAGAGTTCTGATTTCTGCATCACAGTCACCCGTGGGCAGTGATTGGAGATAAGGTCTAGGTTCTGAATCCTGAAAACTGAGGTAGGGAAGAGATGATGACCTAAGGCCATGGCGGGTCTGATGTGCTCAGCGTGCGGTCAGCTGTCTGGGTGTTGGTCAGCAGGTCCGGGCTCAGGTTGTGTCAGACAGTGCATTAGTGCCCAGGTTAGACTATATAATTTGGGTACATTCGAGTGCCTTGTAGGTTTATCCTCATTTAAGCTGCCTGGGCTCCTCATTAGGCAATATATTTTTTCTAGAGGGCAGGCAGAGTGCTTCATTGTCGGTCCGGAATTGCCAAACTTGAGGGCTTCGGGGCCAGGAGAGTGAGGACGGAAGTCTGAGAACACAAGCTAGACTTCGGATTCAGGGTGAGGGCACGGCAGGTACTCCCTGCAGATCTGAACCAATATCTCATGCATCTGAAGTTGTGGCGAGGATCCCACGTTGGCTCAGGTTGGAGTTTCTGTGCATGACGGCCCCTTCATGAAGGGTGCGGAATCTTGAGGCCATGGAGGTTTTCCACGTTGGGAGATGTGGGATGCCCCCTTCAAGGATTCCTTCTGCAGGACAATTGAGACCTGTTGGACAGCTCCAGGACATCCCATATGGAATGACTCCAGAGCACCGTTCCAGGATGGATGCCTGGGAAGTCCGCCTCGCCTTCCAATTGTCTCCTAGCAACAAGACAGTTTAGATCTAATGGATCTGCGTGAGCAACCGGGGTGGCTGAGTTGAAATGCACTTTCCAGAGGATGGGTCCTAACGTGTGTTTGTGTCCATGAGCGCCTTGCATTGGGGAGGTGGCACCGGGACCCTTAAGTATTCTCCTAAGCTTTGGCATAGCTCCCATGCACAAGTGTCCTTGTGGAGACGAGATTTGTTCTGATGGGTGCCTCAGGAAATCCCCTCTGCTGGTATTGGAATGCAGGCTTTTGAGGAGACATGCCTGTAAACCAAAGCAATGGATCCGATAATGGCCTCGGGTCCTTTCTGGTTCAATCTTCTTGGTTTGAGTGGAGGTAGATGAGTGGAGGTAGATGCTCAGCCGGTATCAACCGCCCTTTTTTGTCCCGGGCGACCTACACTATTGGGATGGCCTCAGGGACTTTGGAGGGTTCTCCTAATTTGTACGATTTTTGACAATGGAATGGGCAGAATTCCCATGGATTGGGTGGGGGCAGTCCTAATGTGTGGCTCCATGGACCCCAGCCTGGAGGGAGTGTGGCCCAGGACTTTGAGGACAGAAGACTGAAAACACAAACTCAGCTTAAGTTTGGGGACGTAGGTATGGCACGCCCGATCTACAAACCATGAGAAGAACTCTTCATAATATGAAGAATGAGGGAGTCTGAGGCGCTTGCTCAGGCTTTTGTCTCTGGATTTTGTTTCAGCGATGGCCGTGGAATGTTGGGGAGGTCTCATGGGCCATGGACGAATCTTCCTCTTTGGATTTGGCCCGATCCCAATTGTTTTTCATCAATCTGTGGGATGGGAGGACTCCTTTCAGGTTTGTTACCTCAGGTGTCCCACCAAAAGAGGAATTCCAAAGCAGAGCCCTGGGGAAGAGTGAAGGGACAACCTGAACTTTGGTTAAAAATTGGGGCCTAGGGGCATGGCAAGCCCAATATGCTGTCTCTTCATATAGGCCCTGAGAGGCCTTACCTGAGGACTGGGCTCAGGCTGAGGGTCACAATGTGTGTTTGTGACCAATGTGGCCCGCAAGCATGGGCTGGGCCTCATGGGCCACGCTTGTTTCAACTACACTGAACGTTGGACAACATGCCAACCACAAGGTTTCTTGCCATGGGGAAAGAGTTCTGATTTCTGCATCATTTTCAACCCTGGGCAGTGGTTGGAGATAAGGTCTAGGTTCTTGAGCCTGAAAACTGCAGTTGGGAAGAGATGACGACCTAAGGCCATGGCGGGTCCGATGTGCTCAGTGTGCGGCCAGCTGTCTGGGTGGGACCAGGAGGTCCAGGCTCAGGCTGGGTCAGAAGGGGAAATAGTGCCCAGGTCAGCCTATATGTTTGGGGTACAGCCGAATGGCGTGCAGGTGCATCCTCATTTGGGATTTCGGGGTAGCCCTGAGGGCAATGTTTTACTTCTGTAGGGCAGGCAGAGTGCGGCATTGTAGTTCTGGATTGCCCAACTGGAGGGCTTGTGGGCCAGTAGTCTGAGGACGGAGTCTGAGAACCCAAGCTAGGCCTAGGTTTCTGGGTGAGGATATGGCAGGCACAATCTACAGACCTCAATCGAGATCTCGTGCATCTGAAGTCAGGGCAAGGATCAGACGATCGCTCAGGTTGGACTTTCTGCCCTGATGGCCCTTTCTTGAAGGGGGTTGGATCACGAGGACATGGGGGTTTTCCCACGATGGGAGTTGTGAGAAGCTCCAAACTGCAAAGATTCTTCTGCAGGACAATTGAGACCTGTTGGTTGGCTCCAGGCCAACGATTCCGAGCAGGGTTCTAAGGATGGATGGCTGGGTAGCCCACCTCGCATTCCAATGGTCTCCAAGCAACAAGACAGGTTAGATCTGCTGGATGTGGGGGGCAACCGAGGAGGCTGAGTTGAAATGGACTCTCCTGTGGATGTGTCCTAATATGTTTTTGTGTCTATGGAGACCTTGGAATGAAGCGGAGGCCCTGGGTCCCTGAAAGGTTCTTCTAAACAGAGGCTTTGACAGACTTCCAAAGTGCATGTTTCCCATGTGTAGATGTGATTTGTTCCGATGGGTGACTCAAATAACATCCATATGCTGGTATTGAAATCCAGGCCTCTGAGGAGAGATGCTTGGAAACCAAAGCAATGGATCCGATTAGTGCCTAGGGACCTGTTCGTTCCTTTTTTCCTCTGGGGACATCAGTCTACGGGTCTGAGTGCAGGTAGGTTCTCAGATGGGCTCAGATTGCCCCTGTTTGTCCTGGGAAGCCACAACTATTGGGATGGCCTCAGGGACTTTGGAGGTTATCCTACTAGTAGGGTTGTGGCCATTGGAATGGGCACATACAATTCCCTTGGAGAGGGCAAGTACAGTCCTCAGGTTTGGCTCCAGGGCCCTGAGCCTGTATGGTGTGTAGGCCAGAGCTGTTTGGACAGTTGTCTGAAAACACAAACTCGGCTTATGTTTTGGGTCATAGGTATGGCAGGACTGATCTACAGACCATGAGGAGAACACTTCGGGATATGAAAAAAGGGCGAGTGTGAGGCTCTGGCTCAAGTTTTTGTCTCTGGATATCGTGTCACTCATGGTCGTGAAATTGCCGGGTGACTTCATGGGAAATGGAGGAGTCTTACTCTCTGGGGGTTCGTTCCCGTCCAAAGAGTTTGGGCTCATTCTGGGGATGGAAGAAGTCCGTTTTTTTGTTGTTGTTGTCGATTTGTTTCATTTTGTTTTTCAACCTCAGATGTCCCACCAAATGAGGGATTCCAGAGTAGAGCCCTGGGGTGGGGCGACTGGACAACCAGAAATCTGGTTAAAAATTGGGGACTAGGGACATGTCAAGCCCATTATGACATCTAATGGTCCAGCCACTGAGAGGACTTACTAGAGGACAGGACTCACGCTGAGGTCACAATGCGTGTTTATGCTCTCGTCGCACTCAAGAATGGGCGGGGCCTCAGGGTGAATGCTGGTTTCTCCTACACTGAACGTTGGACAACATGCCAACCACAAGGTTTCTTGCCATGGGTCAGGAAGAGTTCTGATTTCTGCATCACAGTCACCCGTGGGCAGTGATTGGAGATAAGGTCTAGGTTCTGAAGCCTGAAAACTGAGGTAGGGAAGAGATGATGACCTAAGGCCATGGAGGTTCTGATGTGCTCAGCGTGCGGTCAGCTGTCTGGGTGTTGGTCAGCAGGTCCGGGCTCAGGTTGTGTCAGACAGTGCATTAGTGCCCAGGTTAGACTATATAATTTGGGTACATTCGAGTGCCGTGTAGGTTTATCTTCATTTAAGCTGTCTGGGCAGCACATTAGGCAATATATTGTTTCTAGAGGGTAGGCAGAGTGCTTCATTGTCGGTCCGGAATTGCCAAACTTGAGGGCTTCGGGGCCAGGAGAGTGAGGACGGAAGTCTGAGAACAGAAGCTAGACTTCGGATTCAGGGTGAGCGCACGGCAGGTACACCCTGCAGATCTGAACCAATATCTCATGCATCTGAAGTCAGGGCGAGGATCCCACGTTGGCTCAGGTTGGAGTTTCTGTGCATGAAGGCCCCTTCATGACGGGAGCGGAATCTCGAGGCCATGGAGGTTTTCCACGTTGGGAGATGTGGGATGCCCCCTTCAAGGATTCCTTCTGCGGGACAATTGAGACCTGTTGGACAGCTCCAGGACATCCCATATGGAATGACTGCAGAGCACTGTTCGAGTATGGATGCCTGGGAAGTCCACCTCGCCTTCCAATTGTCTCCTAGCAACAAGACAGTTTAGATCTAATGGATCTGCGGGAGCAACCGGGGTGGCTGAGTTGAAAGACACTTTCCAGAGTTTGGGTCCTAACGTGTGTTTGTGTCCATGAGGGCCTTGGAATGGGGAGGTGGCACCGGGACCCTGAAGTATTCTCCTAAGATTTGGCATAGCTCTCATGCACAAGTTTCCTTGTGGAGACGAGATTTGTTCTGATGGGTGCCTCAGGAAATCCCCTCTGCATGTATTGGAATCCAGGCTTTTGAGGAGACATGCCTGTAAACCAAAGCAATGGATCCGATAATGGCCTCGGGTCCTGTCTGGTTCAACCTTCTTGGTATGAGTGGAGGTAGATGAGTGGAGGTAGATGCTCAGCCGGTATCAACCGCCCTTTTTTGTCCCGGGGGACCTACACTATTGGGATGGCCTCAGGGACTTTGGAGGGTTCTCCTAATTTGTACGATTTTTGACAATGGAATGGGCAGAATTCCCATGGATTGGGTGGGGGCAGTCCTAATGTGTGGCTCCAGGGGCCCCAGCCTGGCGGGAGTGTGGCCCAGGACTTTGAGGACAGAAGACTGAAAAAAAAACTCAGCTTAAGTTTGGGGACGTAGGTATGGCACGCCCGATCTACAAACCATGAGAAGAACTCTTCTGGATGTGAAGAATGAGCGAGTCTGAGGCGCTTGCTCAGGCTTTTGTCTCTGGATTTTGTTTCAGCAATGGCCGTGGAATGTTGGGGAGGACTCATGGGCCATGGACGAATCTTCCTCTCTGTGTATTTGGCCCGATCCCAATTTTTTTTCGTCAATCTGTGGGATGGGAGGACTCCTTTCAGGTTTGTTACCTCAGGTGTCCCACCAAAAGAGGAATTCCAAAGCAGAGCCCTGGGGAAGAGTGAAGGGACAACACGAACTATGGTTAAAAATTGGGGCCTAGGGGCATGGCAAGCCCAATATGCTGTCTCTTCATATAGGCCCTGAGAGCCCTTACCTGAGGACTGGGCTCAGGCTGAGGGTCACAATGTGTGTTTGTGACCAATGTGGCCCGCAAGCATGGGCTGGGCCTCATGGGCCACGCTTGTTTCAACTACACTGAACGTTGGACAACATGCCCAGCACAAGTTTTCTTGCCATGGGGAAAGAGTTCTGATTTCTGCATCATTTTCAACCCTGGGCAGTGGTTGGAGATAATGTCTAGCTTCTGGAGCCTGCAAAACGCAGTTGGGAAGAGATGACGACCTAAGGCCATGGCGGGTCCGATGTGCTCAGTGTGCGGCCAGCTGTCTGGGTTGGACCAGGAGGTCCAGGCTCAGGCTGGGTCAGAAGGAGAAATAGTGCCCAGGTCAGCTTATATGTTTGGGGTACATCCGAATGGCGTGCAGGTTGATCCTCATTTGCGGTTTCGGGGTAGCCCTGAGGGCAATGTTTTACTTCTGTAGGGCAGGCAGAGTGCGGCATTGTAGTTCTGGATTGCCCAACTGGAGGGCTTGTGGGCCAGTAGTCTGAGGACGGAGTCTGAGAACCCAAGCTAGGACTAGATTTCTGGGTGAGGATATGGAAGGCACAACTAGAGACCTCAATAGAGATCTCGTGCATCTGAAGTCAGGGCAAGGATCAGACGATCGCTCAGGTTGGACTTTCTGCCCTTATGGCCCTTTCTTGAAGGGGGTTGGATCACGAGGACATGGGGGTTTCCCACGATGGGAGTTGTGAGAAGCTCCCAACTGCAAAGATTGTTAAGCAGGACAATTGAGACCTGTTTGTTGGCTCCAGGCCAACGATTCCGAGCAGGGTTCTAAGGATGGATGGCTGGGTTGCCCACCTCGCATTCCATTTGTCTCCAAGCAACAAGACAGGTTAGATCTGCTGGATGTGGGGGGCAACCGAGGAGGCTGAGTTGAAATGGACTCTCCTGGGGATGTGTCCTAATATGTTTTTGTGTTTATGGGGACCTTGGAGTGAAGCGGTGGCCCTGGGGCCCTGAAGGGTTCTCCTAAACAGAGGCTTTGACACAGCTCCAACGTGCATGTTTCCCATGTGTAGATGAGATTTGTTCTGATGGTTGAGTCAAGAAACAGACATATGCTGGTATTGAAATCCAGGCCTCTCAGGAGAGATGCCTGGAAACCAAAGCAATGGATCCGATTAGTGCCTAGGGGCCTGTTCGTTCCTTTTTACCTCTGGGGACATCAGTCTACGGGTCTGAGTGCAGGTAGGTGCTCAGATGGGCTCAGATTGCCCCTGTTTGTCCTGGGAAGCCACAACTATTGGGATTGCCTCAGGGACTTTGGAGGTTATCCTACTATTAGGGTTTTGGCCATTGGAATGGGCACATACAATTCCCTTGGAGAGGGCAAGTACAGTCCTCAGGTTTGGCTCCAGGGCCCTGAGCCTGTAGGGTGTGTAGGCCAGAGCTGTTTGGACAGTTGTCTGAAAACACAAACTCGGCTTATGTTTTGGGTCATAGGTATGGCAGGACTGATCTACAGACCATGAGGAGAACACTTCGGGATATGAAAAAAGGGCGAGTGTGAGGCTCTGGCTCAAGTTTTTGTCTCTGGATATCGTGTCACTCATGGTCGTGAAATTGCCGGGTGACTTCATGGGAAATGGAGGAGTCTTACTCTCTGGGAGTTCGTTCCCGTCCAAAGAGTTTGGGCTCATTCTGGGGATGGAAGAAGTCCGTTTTTTTGTTGTTGTCGATTTGTTTCATTTTGTTTTTCAACCTCAGATGTCCCACCAAATGAGGGATTCCTGAGTAGAGCCCTGGGGTGGGGCGACTGGACAACCAGAAATCTGGTTAAAAATTGGGGACTAGGGACATGTCAAGCCCAGTATGACATCTAATGGTCCAGCCACTGAGAGGACTTACTAGAGGACAGGACTCACGCTGAGGTCACAATGCGTGTTTATGCTCTCGTCGCACTCAAGAATGGGCGGGGCCTCAGGGTGAATGCTGGTTTCTCCTACACTGAACGTTGGACAACATGCCAACCACAAGGTTTCTTGCCATGGGTCAGGAAGAGTTCTGATTTCTGCATCACAGTCACCCGTGGGCAGTGATTGGAGATAAGGTCTAGGTTCTGAAACCTGAAAACTGAGGTAGGGAAGAGATGATGACCTAAGGCCATGGCGGGTCTGATGTGCTCAGCATGCGGTCAGCTGTCTGGGTGTTGGTCAGCAGGTCCGGGCTCAGGTTGTGTCAGACAATGCATTAGTGCCCAGGTTAGACTATATAATTTGGGTACATTCGAGTGCCGTGTAGGTTTATCCTCATTTAAGCTGCCTGGGCTGCTCATTAGGCAATATATTTTTTCTAGAGGGCAGGCAGAGTGCTTCATTTTCGGTCCGGAATTGCCAAACTTGAGGGCTTCGAGGCCAGGAGAGTGAGGACGGAAGTCTGAGAACACAAGCTAGACTTCGGATTCAGGGTGAGGGCAAGGCAGGTACCCCCTGCAGATCTGAACCAATATCTCATGCATCTGAAGTCAGGGCGAGGATCCCACGTTGGCTCAGGTTGGAGTTTCTGTGCATGACGGCCCCTTCATGAAGGGAGCGGAATCTCGAGGCCATGGAGGTTTTCCACGTTGGGAGATGTGGGATGCCCCCTTCAAGGATTCCTTCTGAGGGACAATTGAGACCTGTTGGACAGCTCCAGGACATCCCATATGGAATGACTCCAGAGCACCGTTCGAGGATGGATGCCTGGGAAGTCCGCCTCGCCTTCCAATTGTCTCCTAGCAACAAGACAGTTTAGATCTAATGGATCTGCGGGATCACCGGGGTGGCTGAGTTGAAATGCACTTTCCAGAGGATGGGTCCTAACGTGTGTTTGTGTCCATGAGGGCCTTGGAATGGGGAGGTGGCACCGGGACCCTGAAGTATTCTCCTAAGCTTTGGCATAGCTCCCATGCACAAGTTTCCTTGTGGAGACGAGATTTGTTCTGATGGGTGCCTCAGGAAATCCCCTCTGCAGGTATTGGAATGCAGGCTTTTGAGGAGACATGCCTGTAAACCAAAGCAATGGATCCGATAATGGCCTCGGGTCCTGTCTGGTTCAATCTCCTTGGTATGAGTGGAGGTAGATGAGTGGAGGTAGATGAGTGGAGGTAAATGCTCAGCCGGTATGAACCGCCCATTTTTTGTCCCGGGCGACCTACACTATTGGGATGGCCTCAAGGACTTTGGAAGGTTCTCCTAATTTGTACGATTTTTGACAATAGAATGGGCAGAATTCCCATGGATTGGGTGGGGGCAGTCCTAATGTGTGGCTCCAGGGGCCCCAGCCTGGAGGGAGTGTGGCCACTGACTTTGAGGACAGAAGACTGAAAACACTAACTCAGCTTAAGTTTGGGGACGTAGGTATGGCACGCCCGATTTACAAACCATGAGAAGAACTCTTCATAATATGAAGAATGAGCGAGTCTGAGGCGCTTGCTCTGGCTTTTTCTCTGGATTTTGTTTCTGCGATGGCCGTGGAATGTTGGGGAGGTCTCATGGGCCATGGACAAATCTTCCTCTCTGTGTATTTGCCCCGATCCCAATTGGTTTTCGTCAATCTGTGGGATGGGAGGACACCTTTCAGGTTTGTTACCTCAGGTGTCCCACAAAAAGAGGAATTCCAAAGCAGAGCCCTGGGGAAGAGTGAAGGGACAACCCGAACTATGGTTAAAAATTGGGGCCTAGGGGCATGGCAAGCCCAATATGCTGTCTCTTCATATAGGCCCTGAGAGGCCTTACCTGAGGACTGGGCTCAGGCTGAGGGTCACAATGTGTGTTTGTGACCAATGTGTTTGCGTGGCCCGCAAGCATGGCCTGGGCCTCATGGGCCACGCTTGTTTCAACTACACTGAACGTTGGACAACATGCCAACCACAAGGTTTCTTGCCATGGGGAAAGAGTTCTGATTTCTGCATCATTTTCAACCCAGGGCAGTGGTTGGAGATAAGGTCTAGGTTCTGGAGCCTGAAAACCGCAGTTGGGAAGAGATGACGACCTAAGGCCATGGCGGGTCCGATGTGCTCAGTGTGCGGCCAGCTGTCTGGGTGGGACCAGGAGGTCCAGGCTCAGGCTGGGTCAGTAGGGGAAATAGTGCCCAGGTCAGCCTATATGTTTGGGGTACAGCCGAATGGCGTGCAGGTGCATCCTCATTTGGGATTTCGGGGTAGGGCAATGTTTTACTTCTGTAGGGCAGGCAGAGTGCGGCATTGTAGTTCTGGATTGCCCAACTGGAGGGCTTGTGGGCCAGTAGTCTGAGGACGGAGTCTGAGAAACCAAGCTAGGCCTAGGTTTCTAGGTGAGGATATGGCAGGCACAATCTACAGACTTCAATAGAAATCTCGTGCATCTGAAGTCAGGGCAAGGATCAGACGATCGCTCAGGTTGTACTTTCTGCCCTGATGGCCCTTTCTTGAAGGGGGTTGGATCACGAGGACATGGGGGTTTTCCCACGATGGGAGTTGTGAGAAGCTCCAATCTGCAAAGATTCTTCTGCAGGACAATTGAGACCTGTTGGTTGGCTCCAGGCCAACGATTCCGAGCAGGGTTCTAAGGATGGATGGCTGGGTAGCCCACCTCGCATTCCAATGGTCCCCAAGCAAAAAGACAGGTTAGATCTGCTGGATGTGGGGGGCAACCGAGGAGGCAGAGTTGAAATGGACTCTCCTGTGGATGTGTCCTAATATGTTTTTGTGTCTATGGAGACCTTGGAATGAATCGGTGGCCCTGGGGCCCTAAAGGGTTCTCCTAAACAGAGGCTTTGACACAGCTCCAAAGTGCATGTTTCCCATGTGTAGATGTGATTTCTTCCGATGGGTGAGTCAAGAAACATCCATATGCTGGTATTGAAATCCAGGCCTCTGAGGAGAGATGCCTGGAAAACAAAGCAATGGATCCGATTAGTGCCTAGGGGCCTGTTCGTTCCTTTTTACCTCTGGGGACATCAGTCTACGGGTCTGAGTGCAGGAAGGTGCTCAGATGGGCTCAGATTGCCCCCTGTTTGTCCTGGGAAGCCACAACTATTGGGATGGCCTCAGGGACTTTGGAGGTTATCCTATTAGTAGGGTTGTGGCCATTGGAATGGGCACATACAATTCCCTTGGAGAGGGCAAGTACAGTCCTCAGGTTTGGCTCCAGGGCCCTGAGCCTGTAGGGTGTGTAGGCCAGAGCTGTTTGGACAGTTGTCTGAAAACACAAACTCGGCTTATGTTTTGGGTCATAGGTATGGCAGGACTGATCTACAGACCATGAGGAGAACACCTCGGGATATGAAAAAAGGGCGAGTGTGAGGCTCTGGCTCAAGTTTTTGTCTCTGGATATCGTGTCACTCATGGTCGTGAAATTGCCAGGTGACTTCATGGGAAATGGACGAGTCTTACTCTCTGGGGTTTCGGTCCCGTCCAAAGAGTTTGGGGTCATTCTGGGGATGGAAGAAGTCCGCTTTTTTTGTTGTTGTTGTCGATTTGTTTCATTTTATTTTTCAACTTCAGATGTCCCACCAAATGAGGGAATCCAGAGTAGAGCCCTGGGGTGGCGCGACTGGACAACCAGAAATCTGGTTAAAAATTGGGGACTAGGGACATGTCAAGCCCATTATGACATCTAATGGTCCAGCCACTGAGAGGACTTACTAGAGGACAGGACTCACGCTGAGGTCACAATGCGTGTTTATGCTCTCGTCGCACTCAAGAATGGGCGGGGCCTCAGGGTGAATGCTGGTTTCTCCTACACTGAACGTTGGACAACATGCCAACCACAAGGTTTCTTGCCATGGGTCAGGAAGAGTTCTGATTTCTGCATCACAGTCACCCGTGGGCAGTGATTGGAGATAAGGTCTAGGTTCTGAATCCTGAAAACTGAGGTAGGGAAGAGATGATGACCTAAGGCCATGGCGGGTCTGATGTGCTCAGCGTGCGGTCAGCTGTCTGGGTGTTGGTCAGCAGGTCCGGGCTCAGGTTGTGTCAGACAGTGCATTAGTGCCCAGGTTAGACTATATAATTTGGGTACATTCGAGTGCCTTGTAGGTTTATCCTCATTTAAGCTGCCTGGGCTCCTCATTAGGCAATATATTTTTTCTAGAGGGCAGGCAGAGTGCTTCATTGTCGGTCCGGAATTGCCAAACTTGAGGGCTTCGGGGCCAGGAGAGTGAGGACGGAAGTCTGAGAACACAAGCTAGACTTCGGATTCAGGGTGAGGGCACGGCAGGTACTCCCTGCAGATCTGAACCAATATCTCATGCATCTGAAGTTGTGGCGAGGATCCCACGTTGGCTCAGGTTGGAGTTTCTGTGCATGACGGCCCCTTCATGAAGGGTGCGGAATCTTGAGGCCATGGAGGTTTTCCACGTTGGGAGATGTGGGATGCCCCCTTCAAGGATTCCTTCTGCAGGACAATTGAGACCTGTTGGACAGCTCCAGGACATCCCATATGGAATGACTCCAGAGCACCGTTCCAGGATGGATGCCTGGGAAGTCCGCCTCGCCTTCCAATTGTCTCCTAGCAACAAGACAGTTTAGATCTAATGGATCTGCGTGAGCAACCGGGGTGGCTGAGTTGAAATGCACTTTCCAGAGGATGGGTCCTAACGTGTGTTTGTGTCCATGAGCGCCTTGCATTGGGGAGGTGGCACCGGGACCCTTAAGTATTCTCCTAAGCTTTGGCATAGCTCCCATGCACAAGTGTCCTTGTGGAGACGAGATTTGTTCTGATGGGTGCCTCAGGAAATCCCCTCTGCTGGTATTGGAATGCAGGCTTTTGAGGAGACATGCCTGTAAACCAAAGCAATGGATCCGATAATGGCCTCGGGTCCTTTCTGGTTCAATCTTCTTGGTTTGAGTGGAGGTAGATGAGTGGAGGTAGATGCTCAGCCGGTATCAACCGCCCTTTTTTGTCCCGGGCGACCTACACTATTGGGATGGCCTCAGGGACTTTGGAGGGTTCTCCTAATTTGTACGATTTTTGACAATGGAATGGGCAGAATTCCCATGGATTGGGTGGGGGCAGTCCTAATGTGTGGCTCCATGGACCCCAGCCTGGAGGGAGTGTGGCCCAGGACTTTGAGGACAGAAGACTGAAAACACAAACTCAGCTTAAGTTTGGGGACGTAGGTATGGCACGCCCGATCTACAAACCATGAGAAGAACTCTTCATAATATGAAGAATGAGGGAGTCTGAGGCGCTTGCTCAGGCTTTTGTCTCTGGATTTTGTTTCAGCGATGGCCGTGGAATGTTGGGGAGGTCTCATGGGCCATGGACGAATCTTCCTCTTTGGATTTGGCCCGATCCCAATTGTTTTTCATCAATCTGTGGGATGGGAGGACTCCTTTCAGGTTTGTTACCTCAGGTGTCCCACCAAAAGAGGAATTCCAAAGCAGAGCCCTGGGGAAGAGTGAAGGGACAACCTGAACTTTGGTTAAAAATTGGGGCCTAGGGGCATGGCAAGCCCAATATGCTGTCTCTTCATATAGGCCCTGAGAGGCCTTACCTGAGGACTGGGCTCAGGCTGAGGGTCACAATGTGTGTTTGTGACCAATGTGGCCCGCAAGCATGGGCTGGGCCTCATGGGCCACGCTTGTTTCAACTACACTGAACGTTGGACAACATGCCAACCACAAGGTTTCTTGCCATGGGGAAAGAGTTCTGATTTCTGCATCATTTTCAACCCTGGGCAGTGGTTGGAGATAAGGTCTAGGTTCTTGAGCCTGAAAACTGCAGTTGGGAAGAGATGACGACCTAAGGCCATGGCGGGTCCGATGTGCTCAGTGTGCGGCCAGCTGTCTGGGTGGGACCAGGAGGTCCAGGCTCAGGCTGGGTCAGAAGGGGAAATAGTGCCCAGGTCAGCCTATATGTTTGGGGTACAGCCGAATGGCGTGCAGGTGCATCCTCATTTGGGATTTCGGGGTAGCCCTGAGGGCAATGTTTTACTTCTGTAGGGCAGGCAGAGTGCGGCATTGTAGTTCTGGATTGCCCAACTGGAGGGCTTGTGGGCCAGTAGTCTGAGGACGGAGTCTGAGAACCCAAGCTAGGCCTAGGTTTCTGGGTGAGGATATGGCAGGCACAATCTACAGACCTCAATCGAGATCTCGTGCATCTGAAGTCAGGGCAAGGATCAGACGATCGCTCAGGTTGGACTTTCTGCCCTGATGGCCCTTTCTTGAAGGGGGTTGGATCACGAGGACATGGGGGTTTTCCCACGATGGGAGTTGTGAGAAGCTCCAAACTGCAAAGATTCTTCTGCAGGACAATTGAGACCTGTTGGTTGGCTCCAGGCCAACGATTCCGAGCAGGGTTCTAAGGATGGATGGCTGGGTAGCCCACCTCGCATTCCAATGGTCTCCAAGCAACAAGACAGGTTAGATCTGCTGGATGTGGGGGGCAACCGAGGAGGCTGAGTTGAAATGGACTCTCCTGTGGATGTGTCCTAATATGTTTTTGTGTCTATGGAGACCTTGGAATGAAGCGGAGGCCCTGGGTCCCTGAAAGGTTCTTCTAAACAGAGGCTTTGACAGACTTCCAAAGTGCATGTTTCCCATGTGTAGATGTGATTTGTTCCGATGGGTGACTCAAATAACATCCATATGCTGGTATTGAAATCCAGGCCTCTGAGGAGAGATGCTTGGAAACCAAAGCAATGGATCCGATTAGTGCCTAGGGACCTGTTCGTTCCTTTTTTCCTCTGGGGACATCAGTCTACGGGTCTGAGTGCAGGTAGGTTCTCAGATGGGCTCAGATTGCCCCTGTTTGTCCTGGGAAGCCACAACTATTGGGATGGCCTCAGGGACTTTGGAGGTTATCCTACTAGTAGGGTTGTGGCCATTGGAATGGGCACATACAATTCCCTTGGAGAGGGCAAGTACAGTCCTCAGGTTTGGCTCCAGGGCCCTGAGCCTGTATGGTGTGTAGGCCAGAGCTGTTTGGACAGTTGTCTGAAAACACAA
Source organism: Mustela nivalis (assembly GCF_964662115.1). Lineage (NCBI taxonomy): Eukaryota > Metazoa > Chordata > Mammalia > Carnivora > Mustelidae > Mustela > Mustela nivalis. The sequence goes on along the minus strand of NW_028135740.1, from coordinate 38,712 downwards.
ACTCGGCTTATGTTTTGGGTCATAGGTATGGCAGGACTGATCTACAGACCATGAGGAGAACACTTCGGGATATGAAAAAAGGGCGAGTGTGAGGCTCTGGCTCAAGTTTTTGTCTCTGGATATCGTGTCACTCATGGTCGTGAAATTGCCGGGTGACTTCATGGGAAATGGAGGAGTCTTACTCTCTGGGGGTTCGTTCCCGTCCAAAGAGTTTGGGCTCATTCTGGGGATGGAAGAAGTCCGTTTTTTTGTTGTTGTTGTCGATTTGTTTCATTTTGTTTTTCAACCTCAGATGTCCCACCAAATGAGGGATTCCAGAGTAGAGCCCTGGGGTGGGGCGACTGGACAACCAGAAATCTGGTTAAAAATTGGGGACTAGGGACATGTCAAGCCCATTATGACATCTAATGGTCCAGCCACTGAGAGGACTTACTAGAGGACAGGACTCACGCTGAGGTCACAATGCGTGTTTATGCTCTCGTCGCACTCAAGAATGGGCGGGGCCTCAGGGTGAATGCTGGTTTCTCCTACACTGAACGTTGGACAACATGCCAACCACAAGGTTTCTTGCCATGGGTCAGGAAGAGTTCTGATTTCTGCATCACAGTCACCCGTGGGCAGTGATTGGAGATAAGGTCTAGGTTCTGAAGCCTGAAAACTGAGGTAGGGAAGAGATGATGACCTAAGGCCATGGAGGTTCTGATGTGCTCAGCGTGCGGTCAGCTGTCTGGGTGTTGGTCAGCAGGTCCGGGCTCAGGTTGTGTCAGACAGTGCATTAGTGCCCAGGTTAGACTATATAATTTGGGTACATTCGAGTGCCGTGTAGGTTTATCTTCATTTAAGCTGTCTGGGCAGCACATTAGGCAATATATTGTTTCTAGAGGGTAGGCAGAGTGCTTCATTGTCGGTCCGGAATTGCCAAACTTGAGGGCTTCGGGGCCAGGAGAGTGAGGACGGAAGTCTGAGAACAGAAGCTAGACTTCGGATTCAGGGTGAGCGCACGGCAGGTACACCCTGCAGATCTGAACCAATATCTCATGCATCTGAAGTCAGGGCGAGGATCCCACGTTGGCTCAGGTTGGAGTTTCTGTGCATGAAGGCCCCTTCATGACGGGAGCGGAATCTCGAGGCCATGGAGGTTTTCCACGTTGGGAGATGTGGGATGCCCCCTTCAAGGATTCCTTCTGCGGGACAATTGAGACCTGTTGGACAGCTCCAGGACATCCCATATGGAATGACTGCAGAGCACTGTTCGAGTATGGATGCCTGGGAAGTCCACCTCGCCTTCCAATTGTCTCCTAGCAACAAGACAGTTTAGATCTAATGGATCTGCGGGAGCAACCGGGGTGGCTGAGTTGAAAGACACTTTCCAGAGTTTGGGTCCTAACGTGTGTTTGTGTCCATGAGGGCCTTGGAATGGGGAGGTGGCACCGGGACCCTGAAGTATTCTCCTAAGATTTGGCATAGCTCTCATGCACAAGTTTCCTTGTGGAGACGAGATTTGTTCTGATGGGTGCCTCAGGAAATCCCCTCTGCATGTATTGGAATCCAGGCTTTTGAGGAGACATGCCTGTAAACCAAAGCAATGGATCCGATAATGGCCTCGGGTCCTGTCTGGTTCAACCTTCTTGGTATGAGTGGAGGTAGATGAGTGGAGGTAGATGCTCAGCCGGTATCAACCGCCCTTTTTTGTCCCGGGGGACCTACACTATTGGGATGGCCTCAGGGACTTTGGAGGGTTCTCCTAATTTGTACGATTTTTGACAATGGAATGGGCAGAATTCCCATGGATTGGGTGGGGGCAGTCCTAATGTGTGGCTCCAGGGGCCCCAGCCTGGCGGGAGTGTGGCCCAGGACTTTGAGGACAGAAGACTGAAAAAAAAACTCAGCTTAAGTTTGGGGACGTAGGTATGGCACGCCCGATCTACAAACCATGAGAAGAACTCTTCTGGATGTGAAGAATGAGCGAGTCTGAGGCGCTTGCTCAGGCTTTTGTCTCTGGATTTTGTTTCAGCAATGGCCGTGGAATGTTGGGGAGGACTCATGGGCCATGGACGAATCTTCCTCTCTGTGTATTTGGCCCGATCCCAATTTTTTTTCGTCAATCTGTGGGATGGGAGGACTCCTTTCAGGTTTGTTACCTCAGGTGTCCCACCAAAAGAGGAATTCCAAAGCAGAGCCCTGGGGAAGAGTGAAGGGACAACACGAACTATGGTTAAAAATTGGGGCCTAGGGGCATGGCAAGCCCAATATGCTGTCTCTTCATATAGGCCCTGAGAGCCCTTACCTGAGGACTGGGCTCAGGCTGAGGGTCACAATGTGTGTTTGTGACCAATGTGGCCCGCAAGCATGGGCTGGGCCTCATGGGCCACGCTTGTTTCAACTACACTGAACGTTGGACAACATGCCCAGCACAAGTTTTCTTGCCATGGGGAAAGAGTTCTGATTTCTGCATCATTTTCAACCCTGGGCAGTGGTTGGAGATAATGTCTAGCTTCTGGAGCCTGCAAAACGCAGTTGGGAAGAGATGACGACCTAAGGCCATGGCGGGTCCGATGTGCTCAGTGTGCGGCCAGCTGTCTGGGTTGGACCAGGAGGTCCAGGCTCAGGCTGGGTCAGAAGGAGAAATAGTGCCCAGGTCAGCTTATATGTTTGGGGTACATCCGAATGGCGTGCAGGTTGATCCTCATTTGCGGTTTCGGGGTAGCCCTGAGGGCAATGTTTTACTTCTGTAGGGCAGGCAGAGTGCGGCATTGTAGTTCTGGATTGCCCAACTGGAGGGCTTGTGGGCCAGTAGTCTGAGGACGGAGTCTGAGAACCCAAGCTAGGACTAGATTTCTGGGTGAGGATATGGAAGGCACAACTAGAGACCTCAATAGAGATCTCGTGCATCTGAAGTCAGGGCAAGGATCAGACGATCGCTCAGGTTGGACTTTCTGCCCTTATGGCCCTTTCTTGAAGGGGGTTGGATCACGAGGACATGGGGGTTTCCCACGATGGGAGTTGTGAGAAGCTCCCAACTGCAAAGATTGTTAAGCAGGACAATTGAGACCTGTTTGTTGGCTCCAGGCCAACGATTCCGAGCAGGGTTCTAAGGATGGATGGCTGGGTAGCCCACCTCGCATTCCATTTGTCTCCAAGCAACAAGACAGGTTAGATCTGCTGGATGTGGGGGGCAACCGAGGAGGCTGAGTTGAAATGGACTCTCCTGGGGATGTGTCCTAATATGTTTTTGTGTTTATGGGGACCTTGGAGTGAAGCGGTGGCCCTGGGGCCCTGAAGGGTTCTCCTAAACAGAGGCTTTGACACAGCTCCAACGTGCATGTTTCCCATGTGTAGATGAGATTTGTTCTGATGGTTGAGTCAAGAAACAGACATATGCTGGTATTGAAATCCAGGCCTCTCAGGAGAGATGCCTGGAAACCAAAGCAATGGATCCGATTAGTGCCTAGGGGCCTGTTCGTTCCTTTTTACCTCTGGGGACATCAGTCTACGGGTCTGAGTGCAGGTAGGTGCTCAGATGGGCTCAGATTGCCCCTGTTTGTCCTGGGAAGCCACAACTATTGGGATTGCCTCAGGGACTTTGGAGGTTATCCTACTATTAGGGTTTTGGCCATTGGAATGGGCACATACAATTCCCTTGGAGAGGGCAAGTACAGTCCTCAGGTTTGGCTCCAGGGCCCTGAGCCTGTAGGGTGTGTAGGCCAGAGCTGTTTGGACAGTTGTCTGAAAACACAAACTCGGCTTATGTTTTGGGTCATAGGTATGGCAGGACTGATCTACAGACCATGAGGAGAACACTTCGGGATATGAAAAAAGGGCGAGTGTGAGGCTCTGGCTCAAGTTTTTGTCTCTGGATATCGTGTCACTCATGGTCGTGAAATTGCCGGGTGACTTCATGGGAAATGGAGGAGTCTTACTCTCTGGGAGTTCGTTCCCGTCCAAAGAGTTTGGGCTCATTCTGGGGATGGAAGAAGTCCGTTTTTTTGTTGTTGTCGATTTGTTTCATTTTGTTTTTCAACCTCAGATGTCCCACCAAATGAGGGATTCCTGAGTAGAGCCCTGGGGTGGGGCGACTGGACAACCAGAAATCTGGTTAAAAATTGGGGACTAGGGACATGTCAAGCCCAGTATGACATCTAATGGTCCAGCCACTGAGAGGACTTACTAGAGGACAGGACTCACGCTGAGGTCACAATGCGTGTTTATGCTCTCGTCGCACTCAAGAATGGGCGGGGCCTCAGGGTGAATGCTGGTTTCTCCTACACTGAACGTTGGACAACATGCCAACCACAAGGTTTCTTGCCATGGGTCAGGAAGAGTTCTGATTTCTGCATCACAGTCACCCGTGGGCAGTGATTGGAGATAAGGTCTAGGTTCTGAAACCTGAAAACTGAGGTAGGGAAGAGATGATGACCTAAGGCCATGGCGGGTCTGATGTGCTCAGCATGCGGTCAGCTGTCTGGGTGTTGGTCAGCAGGTCCGGGCTCAGGTTGTGTCAGACAATGCATTAGTGCCCAGGTTAGACTATATAATTTGGGTACATTCGAGTGCCGTGTAGGTTTATCCTCATTTAAGCTGCCTGGGCTGCTCATTAGGCAATATATTTTTTCTAGAGGGCAGGCAGAGTGCTTCATTTTCGGTCCGGAATTGCCAAACTTGAGGGCTTCGAGGCCAGGAGAGTGAGGACGGAAGTCTGAGAACACAAGCTAGACTTCGGATTCAGGGTGAGGGCAAGGCAGGTACCCCCTGCAGATCTGAACCAATATCTCATGCATCTGAAGTCAGGGCGAGGATCCCACGTTGGCTCAGGTTGGAGTTTCTGTGCATGACGGCCCCTTCATGAAGGGAGCGGAATCTCGAGGCCATGGAGGTTTTCCACGTTGGGAGATGTGGGATGCCCCCTTCAAGGATTCCTTCTGAGGGACAATTGAGACCTGTTGGACAGCTCCAGGACATCCCATATGGAATGACTCCAGAGCACCGTTCGAGGATGGATGCCTGGGAAGTCCGCCTCGTCTTCCAATTGTCTCCTAGCAACAAGACAGTTTAGATCTAATGGATCTGCGGGATCACCGGGGTGGCTGAGTTGAAATGCACTTTCCAGAGGATGGGTCCTAACGTGTGTTTGTGTCCATGAGGGCCTTGGAATGGGGAGGTGGCACCGGGACCCTGAAGTATTCTCCTAAGCTTTGGCATAGCTCCCATGCACAAGTTTCCTTGTGGAGACGAGATTTGTTCTGATGGGTGCCTCAGGAAATCCCCTCTGCAGGTATTGGAATGCAGGCTTTTGAGGAGACATGCCTGTAAACCAAAGCAATGGATCCGATAATGGCCTCGGGTCCTGTCTGGTTCAATCTCCTTGGTATGAGTGGAGGTAGATGAGTGGAGGTAGATGAGTGGAGGTAAATGCTCAGCCGGTATGAACCGCCCATTTTTTGTCCCGGGCGACCTACACTATTGGGATGGCCTCAAGGACTTTGGAAGGTTCTCCTAATTTGTACGATTTTTGACAATAGAATGGGCAGAATTCCCATGGATTGGGTGGGGGCAGTCCTAATGTGTGGCTCCAGGGGCCCCAGCCTGGAGGGAGTGTGGCCACTGACTTTGAGGACAGAAGACTGAAAACACTAACTCAGCTTAAGTTTGGGGACGTAGGTATGGCACGCCCGATTTACAAACCATGAGAAGAACTCTTCATAATATGAAGAATGAGCGAGTCTGAGGCGCTTGCTCTGGCTTTTTCTCTGGATTTTGTTTCTGCGATGGCCGTGGAATGTTGGGGAGGTCTCATGGGCCATGGACAAATCTTCCTCTCTGTGTATTTGCCCCGATCCCAATTGGTTTTCGTCAATCTGTGGGATGGGAGGACACCTTTCAGGTTTGTTACCTCAGGTGTCCCACAAAAAGAGGAATTCCAAAGCAGAGCCCTGGGGAAGAGTGAAGGGACAACCCGAACTATGGTTAAAAATTGGGGCCTAGGGGCATGGCAAGCCCAATATGCTGTCTCTTCATATAGGCCCTGAGAGGCCTTACCTGAGGACTGGGCTCAGGCTGAGGGTCACAATGTGTGTTTGTGACCAATGTGTTTGCGTGGCCCGCAAGCATGGCCTGGGCCTCATGGGCCACGCTTGTTTCAACTACACTGAACTTGGACAACATGCCAACCACAAGGTTTCTTGCCATGGGGAAAGAGTTCTGATTTCAGCATCATTTTCAAACCTGGGCAGTGGTTGGAGATAAGGTCTAGGTTCTGGAGCCTGAAAACCGCAGTTGGGAAGAGATGACGACCTAAGGCCATGGCGGGTCCGATGTGCTCAGTGTGCGGCCAGCTGTCTGGGTGGGACCAGGAGGTCCAGGCTCAGGCTGGGTCAGAAGGGGAAATAGTGCCCAGGTCAGCCTATATGTTTGGGGTACAGCCGAATGGCGTGCAGGTTGATCCTCATTTGGGGATTCGGGGTAGCCCTGAGGGCAATATTTTACTTCTGTAGGGCAGGCAGAGTGCGGCATTGTAGTTCTGGATTGCCAAAATGGAGGGCCTGTGGGCCAGTAGTCTGAGGACGGAGTCTGAGAACCCAAGCTAAGCCTAGGTTTCTGGTTGAGGATATGGCAGGCACAATCTACAGACCTCAATAGAGATCTCGTGCATCTGAAGTCAGGGCTAGGATCAGACGATCGCTCAGGTTGGACTTTCTGCCCTGATGGCCCTTTCTTGAAGGGGGTTGGATCACGAGGACATGGGGGTTTTCCCACGATGGGAGTTGTGAGAAGCTCCAAACTGCAAAGATTCTTCTGCAGGACAATTGAGACCTGTTGGTTGGCTCCAGGCCAACGATTCCGAGCAGGGTTCTAAGGATGGATGGCTGGGTAGCCCACCTCGCATTCCAATTGTCTCCAAGCAACAAGACATGTTATATCTGCTGGATGTGGGGGGCACCCGAGGAGGCTGAGTTGAATCGGACTCTCCTGGGGATGTGTCCTAATATGTTTTTGTGTCTATGGAGACCTTGGAATGAAGCGGTGGCCCTGGGGCCCTGAAGGGTTCTCCTAAACAGAGGCTTTGACACAGCTCCAACGTGCATGTTTCCCATGTGTAGATGAGATTTGTTCTGATGGGTGAGTCAAGAAACAGCCATATGCTGGTATTGAAATCCAGGCCTCTGAGGAGAGATGCCTGGAAACCAAAGCAATGGATCCGATTAGTGCCTAGGGGTCTGTTCGTTCCTTTTTACCTCTGGGGACATCAGTCTACGGGTCTGCGTGCAGGTAGGTGCTCAGATGGGCTCAGATTGCCCCTGTTTGTCCTGGGAAGCCACAACTATTGGGATGGCCTCAGGGACTTTGGAGGTTATCCTACTAGTAGGGTTTTGGCCATTGGAATGGGCACATACAATTCCCTTGGAGAGGGCAAGTACAGTCCTCAGGTTTGGCTCCAGGGCCCTGAGCCCCTATGGTGTGTAGGCCAGAGCTGTTTGGACAGTTGTCTGAAAACACAAACTCGGCTTATGTTTTGGGTCATAGGTATGGCAGGACTGATCTACAGACCATGAGGAGAACACTTCGGGATATGAAAAAAGGGCGAGTGTGAGGGTCTGGCTCAAGGTTTTGTCTCTGGATATCGTGTCACTCATGGTCGTGAAATTGCCGGGTGACATCATGGGAAATGGACGAGTCTTACTCTCTGGGGGTTCGGTCCCGTCCAAAGAGTTTGGGGTCATTCTGGGGATGGAAGAAGTCCGTTTTTTTGTTGTTGTTGTCGATTTGTTTCATTTTGTTTTTCAACCTCAGATGTCCCACCAAATGAGGGAATCCAGAGTAGAGCCCTGGGGTGGGGCGACTGGACAACCAGAAATCTGGTTAAAAATTGGGGACTAGGGACATGTCAAGCCCATTATGACATCTAATGGTCCAGCTTCTGAGAGGACTTACTAGAGGACAGGACTCACGCTGAGGTCACAATGCGTGTTTATGCTCTCGTCGCACACAAGAATGGGCGGGGCCTCAGGGTGAATGCTGGTTTCTCCTACACTGAACGTTGGACAACATGCCAACCACAAGGTTTCTTGCCATGGGTCAGGAAGAGTTCTGATTTCTGCATCACAGTCACCCGTGGGCAGTGATTGGAGATAAGGTCTAGGTTCTGAAGCCTGAAAACTGAGGTAGGGAAGAGATGATGACCTAAGGCCATGGCGGGTCTGATGTGCTCAGCGTGCGGTCAGCTGTCTGGGTGTTGGTCAGCAGGTCCGGGCTCAGGTTGTGTCAGACAGTGCATTAGTGCCCAGGTTAGACTAAATAATTTGGGTACATTCGAGTGCTGTGTAGGTTTATCCTCATTTAAGCTGCCTGGGCTGCTCATTAGGCAATATATTTTTTCTAGAGGGCAGGCAGAGTGCTTCATTGTCGGTCCGGAATTGCCAAACTTGAGGGCTTCGGGGCCAGGAGAGTGAGGACGGAAGTCTGAGAACACAAGCTAGACTTCGGATTCAGGGTGAGTGCACGGCAGGTACCCCATGCATTTTGAAGCAATATCTCATGCATCTGAAGTCAGGGCGAGGATCCGACGTCGGCTCAAGGTTGGAGTTTCTGTGCATGACGGCCCCTTCATGAAGGGAGCGGAATCTCGAGGCCATGGAGGTTTTCCACGTTGGGAGATGTGGGATGCCCCCTTCAAGGATTCCTTCTACGGGACAATTGAGACCTGTTGGACAGCTCCAGGACATCCCATATGGAATGACTCCAGAGCACCGTTCGAGTATGGATGCCTGGGAAGTCCGCCTCGCCTTCCAATTGTCTCCTAGCAACAAGACAGTTTAGATCTAATGGATCTGCGGGAGCAACCGGGGTGGCTGAGTTGAAATGCATTTTCCAGAGAATGGGTCCTAACGTGTATTTGTGTCCATGAGGGCCTTGGAATGGGGAGGTGGCACCGGGACCCTGAAGTATTCTCCTAAGCTTTGGCTTAGCTCCCATGCACAAGTTTCCTTTTGGAGACGAGATTTGTTCTGATGAGTGCCTCAGGAAATCTCCTCTGCTGGTATTGGAATCCAGGCTTTTGAGGAGACATGGCTGTAACCAAAGCAATGGATTCGATAATGGCCTCGGGTCCTGTCTGGTTCAATCTCCTTGGTATGAGTGGAGGTAGATGAGTGGAGGTAGATGAGTGGAGGTAAATGCTCAGCCGGTATCAACCGCCCATTTTTTGTTTCGGGCGACCTACAGTATTGGGATGGCCTCAGGGACTTTGGAGGGTTCTCCTAATTTGTACGATTTTTGACAATGGAATGGGCAGAATTCCCATGGATTGGGTGGGGGCAGTCCTAATGTGTGGCTCCAGGGGCCCCAGCCTGGAGGGAGTGTGGCCCAGGACTCTGAGGACAGAAGACTGAAAACACAAACTCAGCTTAAGTTTGGGGACGTAGGTATGGCACGCCCGATCTACAAACCATGAGAAGAACTCTTCAGGATATGAAGAATGAGCGAGTCTGAGGCGCTTGCTCAGGTTTTTGTCTCTGGATTTTGTTTCTGTGATGGCCGTGGAATGTTGGGGAGGTCTCATGGGCCATGGACAAATCTTCCTCTCTGTGGATTTGCCCCGATCCCAATAGGTTTTCGTCAATCTGTGGGATGGGAGGACTCCTTTCAGGTTTGTTACCTCAGGTGTCCCACCAAAAGAGGAATTCCAAAGCAGAGCCCTGGGGAAGAGTGAAGGGACAACCCGAACTATGGTTAAAAATTGGGGCCTCGGGGCATGGCAAGCCCAATATGCTGTCTCTTCATATAGGCCCTGAGAGGCCTTACCTGAGGACTGGGCTCAGGCTGAGGGTCACAATGTGTGTTTGTGACCAATGTGGCCCGCAAGCATGGGCTGGGCCTCATGGGCCACGCTTGTTTCAACTACACTGAACATTGGACAACATGCCAACCACAAGGTTTCTTGCCATGGGGAAAGAGTTCTGATTTCTGCATCATTTTCAACCCTGGGCAGTGGTTGGAGATAAGGTCTAGGTTCTGGTGCCTGAAAACCGCAGTTGGGAAGAGATGACGACCTAAGGCCATGGCGGGTCCGATGTGCTCAGTGTGCGGCCAGCTGTCTGGGTGGGACCAGGAGGTCCAGGCTCAGGCTGGGTCAGAAGGGGAAATAGTGCCCAGGTCAGCCTATATGTTTGGGGTACAGCCGAATGGCGTGCAGGTTGATCCTCATTTGGGGATCCGGGGTAGCCCTGAGGGCAATATTTTACTTCTGTAGGGCAGGCAGAGTGCGGCATTGTAGTTCTGGATTGCGAAAATGGAGGGCCTGTGGGCCAGTAGTCTGAGGACGGAGTCTGAGAACCCAAGCTAAGCCTAGGTTTCTGGGTGAGGATATGGCAGGCACAATCTACAGGCCTCAATAGAGATCTCGTGCATCTGAAGTCAGGGCAAGGATCAGACGATCGCTCAGGTTGGACTTTCTGCCCTGATGGCCCTTTCTTGAAGGGGGTTGGATCACGAGGACATGGGCGTTTTCCCACGATGGGAGTTGTGAGAAGCTCCAAACTGCAAAGATTCTTCTGCAGGACAATTGAGAGCTGTTGGTTGGCTCCAGGCCAACGATTCCGAGCAGGGTTCTAAGGATGGATGGCTGGGTAGCCCACCTCGCATTCCAATTGTCTCCAAGCACCAGACAAGTTAGATCTGCTAGATGTGGGGGGCAACCGAGGAGGCTGAGTTGAAATGGACTCTCCTGTGGATGTGTCCTAATATGTTTTTGTGTCTATGGAGACCTTGGAATGAAGCGGTGGCCCTGGGGCCCTGAAGGGTTCTCCTAAACAGAGGCTTTGACACAGCTCCAACGTGCATGTTTCCCATGTGTAGATGAGATTTGTTCTGATGGGTGAGTCAAGAAACAGCCATATGCTGGTATTGAAATCCAGGCCTCTGTGGAGAGATGCCTGGAAACCAAAGCAATGGATCCGCTTAGTGCCTAGGGGACTGTTCGCTCCTTTTTACCTCTGGGGACATCAGTCTACGGGTCTGCGTGCAGGTAGGTGCTCAGATGGGCTCAGATTGCCCCTGTTTGTCCTGGGAAGCCACAACTCTTGGGATGGCCTCAGGGACTTTGGAGGTTATCCTATTAGTAGGGTCGTGGCCATTGGAATGGGCACATACAATTCCCTTGGAGAGGGCAAGTACAGTCCTCATTTTTGGCTCAGGGCCCTGGGCCTGTATGGTGTGTAGGCCAGAGCTGTTTGGACAGTTGTCTGAAAACACAAACTCGGCTTATGTTTTGGTTCATAGGTATGGCAGGACTGATCTACAGACCATGAGGAGAACACTTCGGGATATGAAAAAAGGGCGAGTGTGAGGCTCTTCTCAAGTTTTTGTCTCTGGATATGGTGTCACTCATGGTCGTGAAATTGCCGGGTGACATCATGGTAAATGGACGAGTCTTACTCTCTGGGGGTTCGGTCCCGTCCAAAGAGTTTGGGGTCATTCTGGGGATGGAAGAAGTCCGTTTTTTTGTTGTTGTTGTCGATTTGTTTCATTTTGTTTTTCAACCTCAGATGTCCCACCAAATGAGGGATTCCAGAGTAGAGCCCTGGGGTGCGGCGACTGGACAACCAGAAATCTGGTTAAAAATTGGGGACATGTCAAGCCCATTATGACATCTAATGGTCCAGCCACTGAGAGGACTTACTAGAGGACAGGACTCACGCTGAGGTCACAATGCGTGTTTATGCTCTCGTCGCACTCAAGAATGGGCGGGGCCTCAGGGTGAATGCTGGTTTCTCCTACACTGAACGTTGGACAACATTCCAACCACAAGGTTTCTTACCATATGTCAGGAAGAGTTCTGATTTCTGCATCACAGTCACCCGTGGGCAGTGATTGGAGATAAGGTCTAGGTTCTGAAGCCTGATAACTGAGGTAGGGAAGAGATGATGACCTAAGGCCATGGCGGGTCTGATGTGCTCAGCGTGCGGTCAGCTGTCTGGGTGTTGGTCAGCAGGTCCGGGCTCAGGTTGTGTCAGACAGTGCATTAGTGCCCAGGTTAGACTATATAATTTGGGTACCTTCGAGTGCCGTGTAGGTTTATCCTCATTTAAGCTGCCTGGGCTGCTCATTAGGCAATATATTTTTTCTAGAGGGCAGGCAGAGTGCTTCATTGTCGGTCCGGAATTGCCAAAATTGAGGGCTTCGGGGCCAGGAGAGTGAGGACGGAAGTCTGAGAACACAAGCTAGACTTCGGATTCAGGGTGAGGGCACGGCAGGTACCCCCTGCAGATCTGAACCAATATCTCATGCATCTGAAGTCAGGGCGAGGATCCGACGTTGGCTCAGGTTGGAGTTTCTGTGCATGACGGCCCCTTCATGAAGGGAGCGGAATCTCGAGGCCATGGAGGTTTTCCACGTTGGGAGATGTGGGATGCTCCCTTCAAGAATTCCTTCTGCGGGACAATTGAGACCTGTTGTACAGCTCCAGGACATCCCATATGGAATGACTCCAGAGCACCGTTCCAGGATGAATGCCTGGGAAGTCCGCCTCGCCTTCCAATTGTCTCCTAGCAACAAGAGAGTTTAGATCTAATGGATCTGCGGGAGCAACCGGGGTGGCTGAGTTGAAATGCACTTTCCAGAGGATGGGTCCTAACGTGTGTTTGTGTCCATGAGGGCCTTGGAATGGGGAGGTGGCACCGGGACCCTGAAGTATTCTCCTAAGCTTTGGCTTAGCTCCCATGCACAAGTTTCCTTGTGGAGACGAGATTTGTTCTGATGGGTGCCTTAGGAAATCCCCTCTGCTGGTATTGGAATCCAGGCTTTTGAGGAGACATGCCTGTAAATCAAAGCAATGGATTCGATAATGTCCTCGGGTCCTGTCTGGTTCAATCTCCTTGGTATGAGTGGAGGTAGATGAGTGGAGGTAGATGCTCAGCCGGTATCAACCGCCCATTTTTTGTCCGGGCGACCTACACTATTGGGATGGCCTCAGGGACTTTGGAGGGTTCTCCTAATTTGTACGATTTTTGACAATGGAATGGGCAGAATTCCCATGGATTGGGTGGGGGCAGTCCTAATGTGTGGCTCCAGGGGCCCCAGCCTGGAGGGAGTGTGGCCCAGGACTTTGAGGACAGAAGACTGAAAACACAAACTGAGCTTAAGTTTGGGGACGTAGGTATGGCACGCCCGATCTACAAACCATGAGAAGAACTCTTCAGGATATGAAGAATGAGCGAGTCTGAGGCGCTTGCTCAGGCTTTTTTCTCTGGATTTTGTTTCAGCGATGGCCGTCGAATGTTGGGGAGGTCTCATGGGCCATGGACGAATCTTCCTCTCTGTGGATTTGGCCCGATCCCAATTGTTTTTCGTCAATCTGTGGGATGGGAGGACTCCTTTCAGGTTTGTTACCTCAGGTGTCCCACCAAAAGAGGAATTCCAAAGCAGAGCCCTGGGGAAGAGTGAAGGGACAACCCGAACTATGGTTAAAAATTGGGGCCTAGGGGCATGGCAAGCCCAATATGCTGTCTCTTCATATATGCCCTGAGAGGCCTTACCTGAGGACTGGGCTCAGGCTGAGGGTCACAATGTGTGTTTGTGACCAATGTGGCCCGCAAGCATGGACTGGGCCTCATGGGCCACGCTTATTTCAACTACACTGAACGTTGGACAACATGCCAACCACAAGGTTTCTTGCCATAAGGAAAGAGTTCTGATTTCTGCATCATTTTCAAACCTGGGCAGTGGTTGGAGATAAGGTCTAGGTTCTGGAGCCTGAAAACCGCAGTTGGGAAGAGATGAAGACCTAAGGCCATGGCGGGTCCGATGTGCTCAGTGTGCGGCCAGCTGTCTGGGTGGGACCAGGAGGTCCAGGCTCAGGCTGGGTCAGAACGGGAAATAGTGCCCAGGTCAGCCTATATGTTTGGGGTACAGCCGAATGGCGTGCAGGTTGATCCTCATTTGCGGTTTCGGGGTAGCCCTGAGGGCAATGTTTTACTTCTGTAGGGCAGGCAGAGTGCGGCATTGTAGTTCTGGATTGCCCAACGGGAGGGCTTGTGGGCCAGTAGTTTGAGGACGGAGTCTGAGAACCCAAGCTAGGCCTAGGTTTCTGGGTGAGGATATGGCAGGCACAATCTACAGGCCTCAATAGAGATCTCGTGCATCTGAAGTCAGGGCAAGGATCAGACGATCGCTCAGGTTGGACTTTCTGCCCTGATGGCCCTTTCTTGAAGGGGGTTGGATCACGAGGACATGGGGGTTTTCCCACGATGGGAGTTGTGAGAAGCTCCAAACTGCAAAGATTCTTCTGCAGGACAATTGAGACCTGTTGGTTGTCTCCAGGCCAACGATTCCGAGCAGGGTTCTAAGGATGGATGGCTGGGTAGCCCACCTCGCATTCCTATTGTCTCCAAGCAACAAGACAGGTTAGATCTGCTGGATGTGGGGGGCAACCGAGGAGGCTGAGTTGAAATGGACTCTCCTGTGGATGTGTCCTAATATGTTTTTGTGTCTATGGAGACCTTGGAATGAAGCGGTGGCCCTGGGGCCCTGAAGGGTTCTCCTAAACAGAGGCTTTGACACAGCTCCAACGTGCATGTTTCCCATGTGTAGATGAGATTTGTTCTGATGGGTGAGTCAAGAAACAGCCATATGCTGGTATTGAAATCCAGGCCTCTGAGGAGAGATGCCTGGAAACCAAAGCAATGGATCCGATTAGTGCCTAGGGGCCTGTTCGTTCCTTTTTACCTCTGGGGACATCAGTCTACGGGTCTGAGTGCAGGTAGGTGCTCAGATGGGCTCAGATTGCCCCTGTTTGTCCTGGGAAGCCACAACTATTGGGATGGCCTCAGGGACTTTGGAGGTTGTCCTACTAGTAGGGTTGTGGCCATTGGAATGGGCACATACAATTCCCTTGGAGAGGGCAAGTACAGTCCTCAGGTTTGGCTCCAGGGCCCTGGGCCTGTAGGGTGTGTAGGCCAGAGCTGTTTGGACAGTTGTCTGAAAACACAAACTCGGCTTATGTTTTGGGTCATAGGTATGGCAGGACTGATCTACAGACCATGAGGAGAACACTTCGGGATATGTAAAAATGGCGAGTGTGAGGCTCTTGCTCAAGTTTTTGTCTCTGGATATCGTGTCACTCATGGTCGTGAAATTGCCGGGTGACATCATGGGAAATGGACGAGTCTTATCTCTGGGGGTTCGGTCCCGTCCAAAGAGTTTGGGGTCATTCTGGTGATGGAAGAAGTCCGTTTTTTGTTGTTGTTGTCGATTTGTTTCATTTTGTTTTTCAACCTCAGATGTCCCACCAAATGAGGGATTCCAGAGTAGAGCCCTGGGGTGGGGCGACTGGACAACCAGAAATCTGGTTAAAAATTGGGGACTAGGGACATGTCAAGCCCAGTATGACATCTAATGGTCCAGCCACTGAGAGGACTTACTAGAGGACAGGACTCACGCTGAGGTCACAATGCGTGTTTATGCTCTCGTCGCACTCAAGAATGGGCGGGGCCTCAGGGTGAATGCTGGTTTCTCCTACACTGAACGTTGGACAACATGCGAACCACAAGGTTTCTTGCCATGGGTCAGGAAGAGTTCTGATTTCTGCATCACAGTCACCCGTGGGCAGTGATTGGAGATAAGGTCTAGGTTCTGAAGCCTGAAAACTGAGGTAGGGAAGAGATGATGACCTAAGGCCATGGCGGGTCTGATGTGCTCAGCGTGCGGTCAGCTGTCTGGGTGTTGGTCAGCAGGTCCGGGCTCAGGTTGTGTCAGACAGTGCATTAGTGCCCAGGTTAGACTATATAATTTGGGTACATTCGAGTGCCTTGTAGGTTTATCCTCATTTAAGCTGCCTTGGCTGCTCATTAGGCAATATATTTTTTCTAGAGGGCAGGCAGAGTGCTTCATTATCGGTCCGGAATTGCCAAACTAGAGGGCTTCGGGGCCAGGAGAGTGAGGACGGAAGTCTGAGAACACAAGCTAGACTTCGGATTCAGGGTGAGGGCACGGCAGGTACCCCCTGCAGATCTGAACCAATATCTCATGCATCTGAATTCAGGGCGAGGATCCGACGTTGGCTCAGGTTGGAGTTTCTGTGCATGACGGCCCCTTCATGAAGCGAGCGGAATCTCAAGGCCATGGAGGTTTTCCACGTTGGGAGATGTGGGATGCCCCCTTCAAGGATTCCTTCTGTGGGACAATTGAGACCTGTTGGACAGCTCCAGGATATCCCATATGGAATGACTCCAGAGCACCGTTAAAGGATGGATGCCTGGGAAGTCAGCCTCGCCTTCCAATTGTCTCCTAGCAACAAGACAATTTAGATCTAATGGATCTGGGGGAGCAACTGGGGTGGCTGAGTTGAAATGCACTTTCCAGAGGATGGGTCCTAACGTGTGTTTGTGTCCATGAGGGCCTTGGAATGTGGAGGTGGCACCGGGACCCTGAAGTATTCTCCTAAGCTTTGGCTTAGCTCCCATGCACAAGTTTCCTTGTGGAGACGAGATTTGTTCTGATGGGTGCCTTAGGAAATCCCCTCTGCTGGTATTGGAATCCAGGCTTTTGAGGAGACATGCCTGTAAATCAAAGCAATGGATTCGATAATGGCCTCGGGTCCTGTCTGGTTCAATCTCCTTGGTATGAGTGGAGGTAGATGAGTGGAGGTAGATGCTCAGCCGTTATCAACCGCCCATTTTTTGTCCGGGCGACCTACACTATTGGGATGGCCTCAGGGACTTTGGAGGGTTCTCCTAATTTGTACGATTTTTGACAATGGAATGGGCAGAATTCCCATGGATTGGGTGGGGGCAGTCCTAATGTATGGCTCCAGGGGCCCCAGCCTGGAGGGAGTGTGGCCCAGGACTTTGAGGACAGAAGACTGAAAACACAAACTGAGCTTAAGTTTGGGGACGTAGGTATGGCACGCCCGATCTACAAACCATGAGAAGAACTCTTCAGGATATGAAGAATGAGCGAGTCTGAGGCGCTTGCTCAGGCTTTTTTCTCTGGATTTTGTTTCAGCGATGGCCGTGGAATGTTGGGGAGGTCTCATGGGCCATGGACGAATCTTCCTCTCTGTGGATTTGGCCCGATCCCAAATGTTTTTCGTCAATCTGTTGTATGGGAGGACTCCTTTCAGGTTTGTTACCTCAGGTGTCCCACCAAAAGAGGAATTCCAAAGCAGAGCCCTGGGGAAGAGTGAAGGGACAACCCGAACTATGGTTAAAAATTGGGGCCTAGGGGCATGGCAAGCCCAAAATGCTGTCTCTTCATATATGCCCTGAGAGGCCTTACCTGAGGACTGGGCTCAGGCTGAGGGTCACAATGTGTGTTTGTGACCAATGTGGCCCGCAAGCATGGGCTGGGCCTCATGGGCCACGCTTATTTCAACTACACTGAACGTTGGACAACATGCCAACCACAAGGTTTCTTGCCATAAGGAAAGAGTTCTGATTTCTGCATCATTTTCAACCCTGGGCATTGGTTGGAGATAAGGTCTAGGTTCTGGCGCCTGGAAACCGCAGTTGGGAAGAGATGACGACCTAAGGCCATGGCGGGTCCGATGTGCTCAGTGTGCGGCCAGCTGTCTGGGTGGGACCAGGAGGTCCAGGCTCAGGCTGGGTCAGAAGGGGAAATTGTGCCCAGGTCAGCCTATATGTTTGGGGTACAGCCGAATGGCGTGCAGGTTGATCCTCATTTGCGGTTTCGGGGTAGCCCTGAGGGCAATGTTTTACTTCTGTAGGGCAGGCAGAGTGCGGCATTGTAGTTCTGGATTGCCCAACGGGAGGGCTTGTGGGCCAGTAGTTTGAGGACGGAGTCTGAGAACCCAAGCTAGGCCTAGGTTTCTGGGTGAGGATATGGCAGGCACAATCTACAGGCCTCAATAGAGATCTCGTGCATCTGAAGTCAGGGCAAGGATCAGACGATCGCTCAGGTTGGACTTTCTGCCCTGATGGCCCTTTCTTGAAGGGGGTTGGATCACGAGGACATGGGGGTTTTCCCACGATGGGAGTTGTGAGAAGCTCCAAACTGCAAAGATTCTTCTGCAGGACAATTGAGACCTGTTGGTTGTCTCCAGGCCAACGATTCCGAGCAGGGTTCTAAGGATGGATGGCTGGGTAGCCCACCTCGCATTCCTATTGTCTCCAAGCAACAAGACAGGTTAGATCCGCTGGATGTGGGGGGCAACCGAGGAGGCTGAGTTGAAATGGACTCTCCTGTGGATGTGTCCTAATATGTTTTTGTGTCTATGGAGACCTTGGAATGAAGCGGTGGCCCTGGGGCCCTGAAGGGTTCTCCTAAACAGAGGCTTTGACACAGCTCCAACGTGCATGTTTCCCATGTGTAGATGAGATTTGTTCTGATGGGTGAGTCAAGAAACAGCCATATGCTGGTATTGAAATCCAGGCCTCTGAGGAGAGATGCCTGGAAACCAAAGCAATGGATCCGATTAGTGCCTAGGGGCCTGTTCGTTCCTTTTTACCTCTGGGGACATCAGTCTACGGGTCTGAGTGCAGGTAGGTGCTCAGATGGGCTCAGATTGCCCCTGTTTGTCCTGGGAAGCCACAACTATTGGGATGGCCTCAGGGACTTTGGAGGTTGTCCTACTAGTAGGGTTGTGGCCATTGGAATGGGCACATACAATTCCCTTGGAGAGGGCAAGTACAGTCCTCAGGTTTGGCTCCAGGGCCCTGGGCCTGTAGGGTGTGTAGGCCAGAGCTGTTTGGACAGTTGTCTGAAAACACAAACTCGGCTTATGTTTTGGGTCATAGGTATGGCAGGACTGATCTACAGACCATGAGGAGAACACTTCGGGATATGTAAAAATGGCGAGTGTGAGGCTCTTGCTCAAGTTTTTGTCTCTGGATATCGTGTCACTCATGGTCGTGAAATTGCCGGGTGACATCATGGGAAATGGACGAGTCTTACTCTCTGGGGGTTCGGTCCCGTCCAAAGAGTTTGGGGTCATTCTGGTGATGGAAGAAGTCCGTTTTTTGTTGTTGTTGTCGATTTGTTTCATTTTGTTTTTCAACCTCAGATGTCCCACCAAATGAGGGATTCCAGAGTAGAGCCCTGGGGTGGGGCGACTGGACAACCAGAAATCTGGTTAAAAATTGGGGACTAGGGACATGTCAAGCCCAGTATGACATCTAATGGTCCAGCCACTGAGAGGACTTACTAGAGGACAGGACTCACGCTGAGGTCACAATGCGTGTTTATGCTCTCGTCGCACTCAAGAATGGGCGGGGCCTCAGGGTGAATGCTGGTTTCTCCTACACTGAACGTTGGACAACATGCGAACCACAAGGTTTCTTGCCATGGGTCAGGAAGAGTTCTGATTTCTGCATCACAGTCACCCGTGGGCAGTGATTGGAGATAAGGTCTAGGTTCTGAAGCCTGAAAACTGAGGTAGGGAAGAGATGATGACCTAAGGCCATGGCGGGTCTGATGTGCTCAGCGTGCGGTCAGCTGTCTGGGTGTTGGTCAGCAGGTCCGGGCTCAGGTTGTGTCAGACAGTGCATTAGTGCCCAGGTTAGACTATATAATTTGGGTACATTCGAGTGCCTTGTAGGTTTATCCTCATTTAAGCTGCCTTGGCTGCTCATTAGGCAATATATTTTTTCTAGAGGGCAGGCAGAGTGCTTCATTATCGGTCCGGAATTGCCAAACTAGAGGGCTTCGGGGCCAGGAGAGTGAGGACGGAAGTCTGAGAACACAAGCTAGACTTCGGATTCAGGGTGAGGGCACGGCAGGTACCCCCTGCAGATCTGAACCAATATCTCATGCATCTGAATTCAGGGCGAGGATCCGACGTTGGCTCAGGTTGGAGTTTCTGTGCATGACGGCCCCTTCATGAAGCGAGCGGAATCTCAAGGCCATGGAGGTTTTCCACGTTGGGAGATGTGGGATGCCCCCTTCAAGGATTCCTTCTGTGGGACAATTGAGACCTGTTGGACAGCTCCAGGATATCCCATATGGAATGACTCCAGAGCACCGTTAAAGGATGGATGCCTGGGAAGTCAGCCTCGCCTTCCAATTGTCTCCTAGCAACAAGACAATTTAGATCTAATGGATCTGGGGGAGCAACTGGGGTGGCTGAGTTGAAATGCACTTTCCAGAGGATGGGTCCTAACGTGTGTTTGTGTCCATGAGGGCCTTGGAATGTGGAGGTGGCACCGGGACCCTGAAGTATTCTCCTAAGCTTTGGCTTAGCTCCCATGCACAAGTTTCCTTGTGGAGACGAGATTTGTTCTGATGGGTGCCTTAGGAAATCCCCTCTGCTGGTATTGGAATCCAGGCTTTTGAGGAGACATGCCTGTAAATCAAAGCAATGGATTCGATAATGGCCTCGGGTCCTGTCTGGTTCAATCTCCTTGGTATGAGTGGAGGTAGATGAGTGGAGGTAGATGCTCAGCCGTTATCAACCGCCCATTTTTTGTCCGGGCGACCTACACTATTGGGATGGCCTCAGGGACTTTGGAGGGTTCTCCTAATTTGTACGATTTTTGACAATGGAATGGGCAGAATTCCCATGGATTGGGTGGGGGCAGTCCTAATGTATGGCTCCAGGGGCCCCAGCCTGGAGGGAGTGTGGCCCAGGACTTTGAGGACAGAAGACTGAAAACACAAACTGAGCTTAAGTTTGGGGACGTAGGTATGGCACGCCCGATCTACAAACCATGAGAAGAACTCTTCAGGATATGAAGAATGAGCGAGTCTGAGGCGCTTGCTCAGGCTTTTTTCTCTGGATTTTGTTTCAGCGATGGCCGTGGAATGTTGGGGAGGTCTCATGGGCCATGGACGAATCTTCCTCTCTGTGGATTTGGCCCGATCCCAAATGTTTTTCGTCAATCTGTTGTATGGGAGGACTCCTTTCAGGTTTGTTACCTCAGGTGTCCCACCAAAAGAGGAATTCCAAAGCAGAGCCCTGGGGAAGAGTGAAGGGACAACCCGAACTATGGTTAAAAATTGGGGCCTAGGGGCATGGCAAGCCCAAAATGCTGTCTCTTCATATATGCCCTGAGAGGCCTTACCTGAGGACTGGGCTCAGGCTGAGGGTCACAATGTGTGTTTGTGACCAATGTGGCCCGCAAGCATGGGCTGGGCCTCATGGGCCACGCTTATTTCAACTACACTGAACGTTGGACAACATGCCAACCACAAGGTTTCTTGCCATAAGGAAAGAGTTCTGATTTCTGCATCATTTTCAACCCTGGGCATTGGTTGGAGATAAGGTCTAGGTTCTGGCGCCTGGAAACCGCAGTTGGGAAGAGATGACGACCTAAGGCCATGGCGGGTCCGATGTGCTCAGTGTGCGGCCAGCTGTCTGGGTGGGACCAGGAGGTCCAGGCTCAGGCTGGGTCAGAAGGGGAAATAGTGCCCAGGTCAGCCTATATGTTTGGGGTACAGCCGAATGGCGTGCAGGTTGATCCTCATTTGCGGTTTCGGGGTAGCCCTGAGGGCAATGTTTTACTTCTGTAGAGCAGGCAGAGTGCGGCATTGTAGTTCTGGATTGCCCAACTGGAGGGCTTGTGGGCCAGTAGTCTGAGGACGGAGTCTGAGAACCCAAGCTAGGCCTAGGTTTCTGGGTGAGGATATGGCAGGCACAATCTACAGACCTCAATCTAGATCTCATGCATCTGAAGTCAGTGCAAGGATCAGACGATCGCTCAGGTTGGACTTTCTGCCCTGATGGCCCTTTCTTGAAGGGGGTTGGATCACGAGGACATGGGGGATTTCCCACGATGGGAGTTGTGAGAAGCTCCAAACTGCAAAGATTCTTCTGCAGGACAATTGAGACTTGTTGGTTGGCTCCAGGCCAACGATTCCGAGCAGGGTTCTAAGGATGGATGGCTGGGTAGCCCAACTCGCATTCCAATTGTCTCCAAGCAACAAGACAGGTTAGATCTGCTGGATGTGGGGGGCAACCGAGGAGGCTGAGTTGAAATGGACTCTCCTGTGGATGTGTCCTAATATGTTTTTGTGTCTATGGAGACCTTGGAATGAAGCGGTGGCCCTGGGGCCCTGAAGGGTTCTCCTAAACAGAGGCTTTGACACAGCTCCAACGTGCATGTTTCCCATGTGTAGATGAGATTTGTTCTGATGGGTGAGTCAAGAAACAGCCATATGCTGGTATTGAAATCCAGGCCTCTGAGGAGAGATGCCTGGAAACCAAAGCAATGGATCCGATTAGTGCCTAGGGGCCTGTTCGTTCCTTTTTACGTCTGGGGACATCAGTCTACGGGTCTGAGTGCAGGTAGGTGCTCAGATGGGCTCAGATTGCCCCTGTTTGTCCTGGGAAGCCACAACTATTGGGATGGCCTCAGGGACTTTGGAGGTTATCCTACTAGTAGGGTTGTGGCCATTGGAATGGGCACATACAATTCCCTTGGAGAGGGCAAGTACAGTCCTCAGGTTTGGCTCCAGGGCCCTGAGCCTGTAGGGTGTGTAGGCCAGAGCTGTTTGGACAGTTGTCTGAAAACACAAACTCGGCTTATGTTTTGGGTCATAGGTATGGCAGGACTGATCTACAGACCATGAGGAGAACACTTCGGGATATGAAAAAAGGGCGAGTGTGAGGCTCTTGCTCAAGTTTTTGTCTCTGGATATCGTGTCACTCATGGTCGTGAAATTGCCGGGTGACATCATGGGAAATGGACGAGTCTTACTCTCTGGGGGTTCGGTCCCGTCCAAAGAGTTTGCGGTCATTCTGGGGATGGAAGAAGTCCGTTTTTTGTTGTTGTTGTCGATTTGTTTCATTTTGTTTTTCAACCTCAGATGTCCCACCAAATGAGGGATTCCAGAGTAGAGCCCTGGGGTGGGGCGACTGGACAACCAGAAATCTGGTTAAAAATTGGGGACTAGGGACATGTCAAGCCCATTATGACATCTAATGGTCCAGCCACTGAGAGGACTTACTAGAGGACAGGACTCACGTTGAGGTCACAATGCGTGTTTATGCTCTCGTCGCACTCAAGAATGGGCGGGGCCTCAGGGTGAATGCTGGTTTCTCCTACACTGAACGTTGGACAACATGCGAACCACAAGGTTTCTTGCCATGGGTCAGGAAGAGTTCTGATTTCTGCATCACAGTCACCCGTGGGCAGTGATTGGAGATAAGGTCTAGGTTCTGAAGCCTGAAAACTGAGGTAGGGAAGAGATGATGACCTAAGGCCATGGCGGGTCTGATGTGCTCAGCGTGCGGTCAGCTGTCTGGGTGTTGGTCAGCAGGTCCGGGCTCAGGTTGTGTCAGACAGTGCATTAGTGCCCAGGTTAGACTATATAATTTGGGTACATTCGAGTGCCTTGTAGGTTTATCCTCATTTAAGCTGCCTTGGCTGCTCATTAGGCAATATATTTTTTCTAGAGGGCAGGCAGAGTGCTTCATTATCGGTCCGGAATTGCCAAACTAGAGGGCTTCGGGGCCAGGAGAGTGAGGACGGAAGTCTGAGAACACAAGCTAGACTTCGGATTCAGGGTGAGGGCACGGCAGGTACCCCCTGCAGATCTGAACCAATATCTCATGCATCTGAATTCAGGGCGAGGATCCGACGTTGGCTCAGGTTGGAGTTTCTGTGCATGACGGCCCCTTCATGAAGCGAGCGGAATCTCAAGGCCATGGAGGTTTTCCACGTTGGGAGATGTGGGATGCCCCCTTCAAGGATTCCTTCTGTGGGACAATTGAGACCTGTTGGACAGCTCCAGGATATCCCATATGGAATGACTCCAGAGCACCGTTAAAGGATGGATGCCTGGGAAGTCAGCCTCGCCTTCCAATTGTCTCCTAGCAACAAGACAATTTAGATCTAATGGATCTGGGGGAGCAACTGGGGTGGCTGAGTTGAAATGCACTTTCCAGAGGATGGGTCCTAACGTGTGTTTGTGTCCATGAGGGCCTTGGAATGTGGAGGTGGCACCGGGACCCTGAAGTATTCTCCTAAGCTTTGGCTTAGCTCCCATGCACAAGTTTCCTTGTGGAGACGAGATTTGTTCTGATGGGTGCCTTAGGAAATCCCCTCTGCTGGTATTGGAATCCAGGCTTTTGAGGAGACATGCCTGTAAATCAAAGCAATGGATTCGATAATGGCCTCGGGTCCTGTCTGGTTCAATCTCCTTGGTATGAGTGGAGGTAGATGAGTGGAGGTAGATGCTCAGCCGTTATCAACCGCCCATTTTTTGTCCGGGCGACCTACACTATTGGGATGGCCTCAGGGACTTTGGAGGGTTCTCCTAATTTGTACGATTTTTGACAATGGAATGGGCAGAATTCCCATGGATTGGGTGGGGGCAGTCCTAATGTGTGGCTCCAGGGGCCCCAGCCTGGAGGGAGTGTGGCCCAGGACTTTGAGGACAGAAGACTGAAAACACAAACTGAGCTTAAGTTTGGGGACGTAGGTATGGCACGCCCGATCTACAAACCATGAGAAGAACTCTTCAGGATATGAAGAATGAGCGAGTCTGAGGCGCTTGCTCAGGCTTTTTTCTCTGGATTTTGTTTCAGCGATGGCCGTGGAATGTTGGGGAGGTCTCATGGGCCATGGACGAATCTTCCTCTCTGTGGATTTGGCCCGATCCCAAATGTTTTTCATCAATCTGTTGTATGGGAGGACTCCTTTCAGGTTTGTTACCTCAGGTGTCCCACCAAAAGAGGAATTCCAAAGCAGAGCCCTGGGGAAGAGTGAAGGGACAACCCGAACTATGGTTAAAAATTGGGGCCTAGGGGCATGGCAAGCCCAAAATGCTGTCTCTTCATATATGCCCTGAGAGGCCTTACCTGAGGACTGGGCTCAGGCTGAGGGTCACAATGTGTGTTTGTGACCAATGTGGCCCGCAAGCATGGGCTGGGCCTCATGGGCCACGCTTATTTCAACTACACTGAACGTTGGACAACATGCCAACCACAAGGTTTCTTGCCATAAGGAAAGAGTTCTGATTTCTGCATCATTTTCAACCCTGGGCATTGGTTGGAGATAAGGTCTAGGTTCTGGCGCCTGGAAACCGCAGTTGGGAAGAGATGACGACCTAAGGCCATGGCGGGTCCGATGTGCTCAGTGTGCGGCCAGCTGTCTGGGTGGGACCAGGAGGTCCAGGCTCAGGCTGGGTCAGAAGGGGAAATTGTGCCCAGGTCAGCCTATATGTTTGGGGTACAGCCGAATGGCGTGCAGGTTGATCCTCATTTGCGGTTTCGGGGTAGCCCTGAGGGCAATGTTTTACTTCTGTAGGGCAGGCAGAGTGCGGCATTGTAGTTCTGGATTGCCCAACGGGAGGGCTTGTGGGCCAGTAGTTTGAGGACGGAGTCTGAGAACCCAAGCTAGGCCTAGGTTTCTGGGTGAGGATATGGCAGGCACAATCTACAGGCCTCAATAGAG
This sequence comes from Mustela nivalis, assembly GCF_964662115.1. Taxonomy (NCBI): domain Eukaryota; kingdom Metazoa; phylum Chordata; class Mammalia; order Carnivora; family Mustelidae; genus Mustela; species Mustela nivalis. Next base: position 13,369 of record NW_028135740.1, on the reverse strand, counting down.
ATCTCGTGCATCTGAAGTCAGGGCAAGGATCAGACGATCGCTCAGGTTGGACTTTCTGCCCTGATGGCCCTTTCTTGAAGGGGGTTGGATCACGAGGACATGGGGGTTTTCCCACGATGGGAGTTGTGAGAAGCTCCAAACTGCAAAGATTCTTCTGCAGGACAATTGAGACCTGTTGGTTGTCTCCAGGCCAACGATTCCGAGCAGGGTTCTAAGGATGGATGGCTGGGTAGCCCACCTCGCATTCCTATTGTCTCCAAGCAACAAGACAGGTTAGATCTGCTGGATGTGGGGGGCAACCGAGGAGGCTGAGTTGAAATGGACTCTCCTGTGGATGTGTCCTAATATGTTTTTGTGTCTATGGAGACCTTGGAATGAAGCGGTGGCCCTGGGGCCCTGAAGGGTTCTCCTAAACAGAGGCTTTGACACAGCTCCAACGTGCATGTTTCCCATGTGTAGATGAGATTTGTTCTGATGGGTGAGTCAAGAAACAGCCATATGCTGGTATTGAAATCCAGGCCTCTGAGGAGAGATGCCTGGAAACCAAAGCAATGGATCCGATTAGTGCCTAGGGGCCTGTTCGTTCCTTTTTACCTCTGGGGACATCAGTCTACGGGTCTGAGTGCAGGTAGGTGCTCAGATGGGCTCAGATTGCCCCTGTTTGTCCTGGGAAGCCACAACTATTGGGATGGCCTCAGGGACTTTGGAGGTTGTCCTACTAGTAGGGTTGTGGCCATTGGAATGGGCACATACAATTCCCTTGGAGAGGGCAAGTACAGTCCTCAGGTTTGGCTCCAGGGCCCTGGGCCTGTAGGGTGTGTAGGCCAGAGCTGTTTGGACAGTTGTCTGAAAACACAAACTCGGCTTATGTTTTGGGTCATAGGTATGGCAGGACTGATCTACAGACCATGAGGAGAACACTTCGGGATATGTAAAAATGGCGAGTGTGAGGCTCTTGCTCAAGTTTTTGTCTCTGGATATCGTGTCACTCATGGTCGTGAAATTGCCGGGTGACATCATGGGAAATGGACGAGTCTTACTCTCTGGGGGTTCGGTCCCGTCCAAAGAGTTTGGGGTCATTCTGGTGATGGAAGAAGTCCGTTTTTTGTTGTTGTTGTCGATTTGTTTCATTTTGTTTTTCAACCTCAGATGTCCCACCAAATGAGGGATTCCAGAGTAGAGCCCTGGGGTGGGGCGACTGGACAACCAGAAATCTGGTTAAAAATTGGGGACTAGGGACATGTCAAGCCCAGTATGACATCTAATGGTCCAGCCACTGAGAGGACTTACTAGAGGACAGGACTCACGCTGAGGTCACAATGCGTGTTTATGCTCTCGTCGCACTCAAGAATGGGCGGGGCCTCAGGGTGAATGCTGGTTTCTCCTACACTGAACGTTGGACAACATGCGAACCACAAGGTTTCTTGCCATGGGTCAGGAAGAGTTCTGATTTCTGCATCACAGTCACCCGTGGGCAGTGATTGGAGATAAGGTCTAGGTTCTGAAGCCTGAAAACTGAGGTAGGGAAGAGATGATGACCTAAGGCCATGGCGGGTCTGATGTGCTCAGCGTGCGGTCAGCTGTCTGGGTGTTGGTCAGCAGGTCCGGGCTCAGGTTGTGTCAGACAGTGCATTAGTGCCCAGGTTAGACTATATAATTTGGGTACATTCGAGTGCCTTGTAGGTTTATCCTCATTTAAGCTGCCTTGGCTGCTCATTAGGCAATATATTTTTTCTAGAGGGCAGGCAGAGTGCTTCATTATCGGTCCGGAATTGCCAAACTAGAGGGCTTCGGGGCCAGGAGAGTGAGGACGGAAGTCTGAGAACACAAGCTAGACTTCGGATTCAGGGTGAGGGCACGGCAGGTACCCCCTGCAGATCTGAACCAATATCTCATGCATCTGAATTCAGGGCGAGGATCCGACGTTGGCTCAGGTTGGAGTTTCTGTGCATGACGGCCCCTTCATGAAGCGAGCGGAATCTCAAGGCCATGGAGGTTTTCCACGTTGGGAGATGTGGGATGCCCCCTTCAAGGATTCCTTCTGTGGGACAATTGAGACCTGTTGGACAGCTCCAGGATATCCCATATGGAATGACTCCAGAGCACCGTTAAAGGATGGATGCCTGGGAAGTCAGCCTCGCCTTCCAATTGTCTCCTAGCAACAAGACAATTTAGATCTAATGGATCTGGGGGAGCAACTGGGGTGGCTGAGTTGAAATGCACTTTCCAGAGGATGGGTCCTAACGTGTGTTTGTGTCCATGAGGGCCTTGGAATGTGGAGGTGGCACCGGGACCCTGAAGTATTCTCCTAAGCTTTGGCTTAGCTCCCATGCACAAGTTTCCTTGTGGAGACGAGATTTGTTCTGATGGGTGCCTTAGGAAATCCCCTCTGCTGGTATTGGAATCCAGGCTTTTGAGGAGACATGCCTGTAAATCAAAGCAATGGATTCGATAATGGCCTCGGGTCCTGTCTGGTTCAATCTCCTTGGTATGAGTGGAGGTAGATGAGTGGAGGTAGATGCTCAGCCGTTATCAACCGCCCATTTTTTGTCCGGGCGACCTACACTATTGGGATGGCCTCAGGGACTTTGGAGGGTTCTCCTAATTTGTACGATTTTTGACAATGGAATGGGCAGAATTCCCATGGATTGGGTGGGGGCAGTCCTAATGTATGGCTCCAGGGGCCCCAGCCTGGAGGGAGTGTGGCCCAGGACTTTGAGGACAGAAGACTGAAAACACAAACTGAGCTTAAGTTTGGGGACGTAGGTATGGCACGCCCGATCTACAAACCATGAGAAGAACTCTTCAGGATATGAAGAATGAGCGAGTCTGAGGCGCTTGCTCAGGCTTTTTTCTCTGGATTTTGTTTCAGCGATGGCCGTGGAATGTTGGGGAGGTCTCATGGGCCATGGACGAATCTTCCTCTCTGTGGATTTGGCCCGATCCCAAATGTTTTTCGTCAATCTGTTGTATGGGAGGACTCCTTTCAGGTTTGTTACCTCAGGTGTCCCACCAAAAGAGGAATTCCAAAGCAGAGCCCTGGGGAAGAGTGAAGGGACAACCCGAACTATGGTTAAAAATTGGGGCCTAGGGGCATGGCAAGCCCAAAATGCTGTCTCTTCATATATGCCCTGAGAGGCCTTACCTGAGGACTGGGCTCAGGCTGAGGGTCACAATGTGTGTTTGTGACCAATGTGGCCCGCAAGCATGGGCTGGGCCTCATGGGCCACGCTTATTTCAACTACACTGAACGTTGGACAACATGCCAACCACAAGGTTTCTTGCCATAAGGAAAGAGTTCTGATTTCTGCATCATTTTCAACCCTGGGCATTGGTTGGAGATAAGGTCTAGGTTCTGGCGCCTGGAAACCGCAGTTGGGAAGAGATGACGACCTAAGGCCATGGCGGGTCCGATGTGCTCAGTGTGCGGCCAGCTGTCTGGGTGGGACCAGGAGGTCCAGGCTCAGGCTGGGTCAGAAGGGGAAATAGTGCCCAGGTCAGCCTATATGTTTGGGGTACAGCCGAATGGCGTGCAGGTTGATCCTCATTTGCGGTTTCGGGGTAGCCCTGAGGGCAATGTTTTACTTCTGTAGAGCAGGCAGAGTGCGGCATTGTAGTTCTGGATTGCCCAACTGGAGGGCTTGTGGGCCAGTAGTCTGAGGACGGAGTCTGAGAACCCAAGCTAGGCCTAGGTTTCTGGGTGAGGATATGGCAGGCACAATCTACAGACCTCAATCTAGATCTCATGCATCTGAAGTCAGTGCAAGGATCAGACGATCGCTCAGGTTGGACTTTCTGCCCTGATGGCCCTTTCTTGAAGGGGGTTGGATCACGAGGACATGGGGGATTTCCCACGATGGGAGTTGTGAGAAGCTCCAAACTGCAAAGATTCTTCTGCAGGACAATTGAGACTTGTTGGTTGGCTCCAGGCCAACGATTCCGAGCAGGGTTCTAAGGATGGATGGCTGGGTAGCCCAACTCGCATTCCAATTGTCTCCAAGCAACAAGACAGGTTAGATCTGCTGGATGTGGGGGGCAACCGAGGAGGCTGAGTTGAAATGGACTCTCCTGTGGATGTGTCCTAATATGTTTTTGTGTCTATGGAGACCTTGGAATGAAGCGGTGGCCCTGGGGCCCTGAAGGGTTCTCCTAAACAGAGGCTTTGACACAGCTCCAACGTGCATGTTTCCCATGTGTAGATGAGATTTGTTCTGATGGGTGAGTCAAGAAACAGCCATATGCTGGTATTGAAATCCAGGCCTCTGAGGAGAGATGCCTGGAAACCAAAGCAATGGATCCGATTAGTGCCTAGGGGCCTGTTCGTTCCTTTTTACGTCTGGGGACATCAGTCTACGGGTCTGAGTGCAGGTAGGTGCTCAGATGGGCTCAGATTGCCCCTGTTTGTCCTGGGAAGCCACAACTATTGGGATGGCCTCAGGGACTTTGGAGGTTATCCTACTAGTAGGGTTGTGGCCATTGGAATGGGCACATACAATTCCCTTGGAGAGGGCAAGTACAGTCCTCAGGTTTGGCTCCAGGGCCCTGAGCCTGTAGGGTGTGTAGGCCAGAGCTGTTTGGACAGTTGTCTGAAAACACAAACTCGGCTTATGTTTTGGGTCATAGGTATGGCAGGACTGATCTACAGACCATGAGGAGAACACTTCGGGATATGAAAAAAGGGCGAGTGTGAGGCTCTTGCTCAAGTTTTTGTCTCTGGATATCGTGTCACTCATGGTCGTGAAATTGCCGGGTGACATCATGGGAAATGGACGAGTCTTACTCTCTGGGGGTTCGGTCCCGTCCAAAGAGTTTGCGGTCATTCTGGGGATGGAAGAAGTCCGTTTTTTGTTGTTGTTGTCGATTTGTTTCATTTTGTTTTTCAACCTCAGATGTCCCACCAAATGAGGGATTCCAGAGTAGAGCCCTGGGGTGGGGCGACTGGACAACCAGAAATCTGGTTAAAAATTGGGGACTAGGGACATGTCAAGCCCATTATGACATCTAATGGTCCAGCCACTGAGAGGACTTACTAGAGGACAGGACTCACGTTGAGGTCACAATGCGTGTTTATGCTCTCGTCGCACTCAAGAATGGGCGGGGCCTCAGGGTGAATGCTGGTTTCTCCTACACTGAACGTTGGACAACATGCGAACCACAAGGTTTCTTGCCATGGGTCAGGAAGAGTTCTGATTTCTGCATCACAGTCACCCGTGGGCAGTGATTGGAGATAAGGTCTAGGTTCTGAAGCCTGAAAACTGAGGTAGGGAAGAGATGATGACCTAAGGCCATGGCGGGTCTGATGTGCTCAGCGTGCGGTCAGCTGTCTGGGTGTTGGTCAGCAGGTCCGGGCTCAGGTTGTGTCAGACAGTGCATTAGTGCCCAGGTTAGACTATATAATTTGGGTACATTCGAGTGCCTTGTAGGTTTATCCTCATTTAAGCTGCCTTGGCTGCTCATTAGGCAATATATTTTTTCTAGAGGGCAGGCAGAGTGCTTCATTATCGGTCCGGAATTGCCAAACTAGAGGGCTTCGGGGCCAGGAGAGTGAGGACGGAAGTCTGAGAACACAAGCTAGACTTCGGATTCAGGGTGAGGGCACGGCAGGTACCCCCTGCAGATCTGAACCAATATCTCATGCATCTGAATTCAGGGCGAGGATCCGACGTTGGCTCAGGTTGGAGTTTCTGTGCATGACGGCCCCTTCATGAAGCGAGCGGAATCTCAAGGCCATGGAGGTTTTCCACGTTGGGAGATGTGGGATGCCCCCTTCAAGGATTCCTTCTGTGGGACAATTGAGACCTGTTGGACAGCTCCAGGATATCCCATATGGAATGACTCCAGAGCACCGTTAAAGGATGGATGCCTGGGAAGTCAGCCTCGCCTTCCAATTGTCTCCTAGCAACAAGACAATTTAGATCTAATGGATCTGGGGGAGCAACTGGGGTGGCTGAGTTGAAATGCACTTTCCAGAGGATGGGTCCTAACGTGTGTTTGTGTCCATGAGGGCCTTGGAATGTGGAGGTGGCACCGGGACCCTGAAGTATTCTCCTAAGCTTTGGCTTAGCTCCCATGCACAAGTTTCCTTGTGGAGACGAGATTTGTTCTGATGGGTGCCTTAGGAAATCCCCTCTGCTGGTATTGGAATCCAGGCTTTTGAGGAGACATGCCTGTAAATCAAAGCAATGGATTCGATAATGGCCTCGGGTCCTGTCTGGTTCAATCTCCTTGGTATGAGTGGAGGTAGATGAGTGGAGGTAGATGCTCAGCCGTTATCAACCGCCCATTTTTTGTCCGGGCGACCTACACTATTGGGATGGCCTCAGGGACTTTGGAGGGTTCTCCTAATTTGTACGATTTTTGACAATGGAATGGGCAGAATTCCCATGGATTGGGTGGGGGCAGTCCTAATGTGTGGCTCCAGGGGCCCCAGCCTGGAGGGAGTGTGGCCCAGGACTTTGAGGACAGAAGACTGAAAACACAAACTGAGCTTAAGTTTGGGGACGTAGGTATGGCACGCCCGATCTACAAACCATGAGAAGAACTCTTCAGGATATGAAGAATGAGCGAGTCTGAGGCGCTTGCTCAGGCTTTTTTCTCTGGATTTTGTTTCAGCGATGGCCGTGGAATGTTGGGGAGGTCTCATGGGCCATGGACGAATCTTCCTCTCTGTGGATTTGGCCCGATCCCAAATGTTTTTCATCAATCTGTTGTATGGGAGGACTCCTTTCAGGTTTGTTACCTCAGGTGTCCCACCAAAAGAGGAATTCCAAAGCAGAGCCCTGGGGAAGAGTGAAGGGACAACCCGAACTATGGTTAAAAATTGGGGCCTAGGGGCATGGCAAGCCCAAAATGCTGTCTCTTCATATATGCCCTGAGAGGCCTTACCTGAGGACTGGGCTCAGGCTGAGGGTCACAATGTGTGTTTGTGACCAATGTGGCCCGCAAGCATGGGCTGGGCCTCATGGGCCACGCTTATTTCAACTACACTGAACGTTGGACAACATGCCAACCACAAGGTTTCTTGCCATAAGGAAAGAGTTCTGATTTCTGCATCATTTTCAACCCTGGGCATTGGTTGGAGATAAGGTCTAGGTTCTGGCGCCTGGAAACCGCAGTTGGGAAGAGATGACGACCTAAGGCCATGGCGGGTCCGATGTGCTCAGTGTGCGGCCAGCTGTCTGGGTGGGACCAGGAGGTCCAGGCTCAGGCTGGGTCAGAAGGGGAAATTGTGCCCAGGTCAGCCTATATGTTTGGGGTACAGCCGAATGGCGTGCAGGTTGATCCTCATTTGCGGTTTCGGGGTAGCCCTGAGGGCAATGTTTTACTTCTGTAGGGCAGGCAGAGTGCGGCATTGTAGTTCTGGATTGCCCAACGGGAGGGCTTGTGGGCCAGTAGTTTGAGGACGGAGTCTGAGAACCCAAGCTAGGCCTAGGTTTCTGGGTGAGGATATGGCAGGCACAATCTACAGGCCTCAATAGAGATCTCGTGCATCTGAAGTCAGGGCAAGGATCAGACGATCGCTCAGGTTGGACTTTCTGCCCTGATGGCCCTTTCTTGAAGGGGGTTGGATCACGAGGACATGGGGGTTTTCCCACGATGGGAGTTGTGAGAAGCTCCAAACTGCAAAGATTCTTCTGCAGGACAATTGAGACCTGTTGGTTGTCTCCAGGCCAACGATTCCGAGCAGGGTTCTAAGGATGGATGGCTGGGTAGCCCACCTCGCATTCCTATTGTCTCCAAGCAACAAGACAGGTTAGATCTGCTGGATGTGGGGGGCAACCGAGGAGGCTGAGTTGAAATGGACTCTCCTGTGGATGTGTCCTAATATGTTTTTGTGTCTATGGAGACCTTGGAATGAAGCGGTGGCCCTGGGGCCCTGAAGGGTTCTCCTAAACAGAGGCTTTGACACAGCTCCAACGTGCATGTTTCCCATGTGTAGATGAGATTTGTTCTGATGGGTGAGTCAAGAAACAGCCATATGCTGGTATTGAAATCCAGGCCTCTGAGGAGAGATGCCTGGAAACCAAAGCAATGGATCCGATTAGTGCCTAGGGGCCTGTTCGTTCCTTTTTACCTCTGGGGACATCAGTCTACGGGTCTGAGTGCAGGTAGGTGCTCAGATGGGCTCAGATTGCCCCTGTTTGTCCTGGGAAGCCACAACTATTGGGATGGCCTCAGGGACTTTGGAGGTTGTCCTACTAGTAGGGTTGTGGCCATTGGAATGGGCACATACAATTCCCTTGGAGAGGGCAAGTACAGTCCTCAGGTTTGGCTCCAGGGCCCTGGGCCTGTAGGGTGTGTAGGCCAGAGCTGTTTGGACAGTTGTCTGAAAACACAAACTCGGCTTATGTTTTGGGTCATAGGTATGGCAGGACTGATCTACAGACCATGAGGAGAACACTTCGGGATATGTAAAAATGGCGAGTGTGAGGCTCTTGCTCAAGTTTTTGTCTCTGGATATCGTGTCACTCATGGTCGTGAAATTGCCGGGTGACATCATGGGAAATGGACGAGTCTTACTCTCTGGGGGTTCGGTCCCGTCCAAAGAGTTTGGGGTCATTCTGGTGATGGAAGAAGTCCGTTTTTTGTTGTTGTTGTCGATTTGTTTCATTTTGTTTTTCAACCTCAGATGTCCCACCAAATGAGGGATTCCAGAGTAGAGCCCTGGGGTGGGGCGACTGGACAACCAGAAATCTGGTTAAAAATTGGGGACTAGGGACATGTCAAGCCCAGTATGACATCTAATGGTCCAGCCACTGAGAGGACTTACTAGAGGACAGGACTCACGCTGAGGTCACAATGCGTGTTTATGCTCTCGTCGCACTCAAGAATGGGCGGGGCCTCAGGGTGAATGCTGGTTTCTCCTACACTGAACGTTGGACAACATGCGAACCACAAGGTTTCTTGCCATGGGTCAGGAAGAGTTCTGATTTCTGCATCACAGTCACCCGTGGGCAGTGATTGGAGATAAGGTCTAGGTTCTGAAGCCTGAAAACTGAGGTAGGGAAGAGATGATGACCTAAGGCCATGGCGGGTCTGATGTGCTCAGCGTGCGGTCAGCTGTCTGGGTGTTGGTCAGCAGGTCCGGGCTCAGGTTGTGTCAGACAGTGCATTAGTGCCCAGGTTAGACTATATAATTTGGGTACATTCGAGTGCCTTGTAGGTTTATCCTCATTTAAGCTGCCTTGGCTGCTCATTAGGCAATATATTTTTTCTAGAGGGCAGGCAGAGTGCTTCATTATCGGTCCGGAATTGCCAAACTAGAGGGCTTCGGGGCCAGGAGAGTGAGGACGGAAGTCTGAGAACACAAGCTAGACTTCGGATTCAGGGTGAGGGCACGGCAGGTACCCCCTGCAGATCTGAACCAATATCTCATGCATCTGAATTCAGGGCGAGGATCCGACGTTGGCTCAGGTTGGAGTTTCTGTGCATGACGGCCCCTTCATGAAGCGAGCGGAATCTCAAGGCCATGGAGGTTTTCCACGTTGGGAGATGTGGGATGCCCCCTTCAAGGATTCCTTCTGTGGGACAATTGAGACCTGTTGGACAGCTCCAGGATATCCCATATGGAATGACTCCAGAGCACCGTTAAAGGATGGATGCCTGGGAAGTCAGCCTCGCCTTCCAATTGTCTCCTAGCAACAAGACAATTTAGATCTAATGGATCTGGGGGAGCAACTGGGGTGGCTGAGTTGAAATGCACTTTCCAGAGGATGGGTCCTAACGTGTGTTTGTGTCCATGAGGGCCTTGGAATGTGGAGGTGGCACCGGGACCCTGAAGTATTCTCCTAAGCTTTGGCTTAGCTCCCATGCACAAGTTTCCTTGTGGAGACGAGATTTGTTCTGATGGGTGCCTTAGGAAATCCCCTCTGCTGGTATTGGAATCCAGGCTTTTGAGGAGACATGCCTGTAAATCAAAGCAATGGATTCGATAATGGCCTCGGGTCCTGTCTGGTTCAATCTCCTTGGTATGAGTGGAGGTAGATGAGTGGAGGTAGATGCTCAGCCGTTATCAACCGCCCATTTTTTGTCCGGGCGACCTACACTATTGGGATGGCCTCAGGGACTTTGGAGGGTTCTCCTAATTTGTACGATTTTTGACAATGGAATGGGCAGAATTCCCATGGATTGGGTGGGGGCAGTCCTAATGTGTGGCTCCAGGGGCCCCAGCCTGGAGGGAGTGTGGCCCAGGACTTTGAGGACAGAAGACTGAAAACACAAACTGAGCTTAAGTTTGGGGACGTAGGTATGGCACGCCCGATCTACAAACCATGAGAAGAACTCTTCAGGATATGAAGAATGAGCGAGTCTGAGGCGCTTGCTCAGGCTTTTTTCTCTGGATTTTGTTTCAGCGATGGCCGTGGAATGTTGGGGAGGTCTCATGGGCCATGGACGAATCTTCCTCTCTGTGGATTTGGCCCGATCCCAAATGTTTTTCGTCAATCTGTTGTATGGGAGGACTCCTTTCAGGTTTGTTACCTCAGGTGTCCCACCAAAAGAGGAATTCCAAAGCAGAGCCCTGGGGAAGAGTGAAGGGACAACCCGAACTATGGTTAAAAATTGGGGCCTAGGGGCATGGCAAGCCCAAAATGCTGTCTCTTCATATATGCCCTGAGAGGCCTTACCTGAGGACTGGGCTCAGGCTGAGGGTCACAATGTGTGTTTGTGACCAATGTGGCCCGCAAGCATGGGCTGGGCCTCATGGGCCACGCTTATTTCAACTACACTGAACGTTGGACAACATGCCAACCACAAGGTTTCTTGCCATAAGGAAAGAGTTCTGATTTCTGCATCATTTTCAACCCTGGGCATTGGTTGGAGATAAGGTCTAGGTTCTGGCGCCTGGAAACCGCAGTTGGGAAGAGATGACGACCTAAGGCCATGGCGGGTCCGATGTGCTCAGTGTGCGGCCAGCTGTCTGGGTGGGACCAGGAGGTCCAGGCTCAGGCTGGGTCAGAAGGGGAAATAGTGCCCAGGTCAGCCTATATGTTTGGGGTACAGCCGAATGGCGTGCAGGTTGATCCTCATTTGCGGTTTCGGGGTAGCCCTGAGGGCAATGTTTTACTTCTGTAGAGCAGGCAGAGTGCGGCATTGTAGTTCTGGATTGCCCAACTGGAGGGCTTGTGGGCCAGTAGTCTGAGGACGGAGTCTGAGAACCCAAGCTAGGCCTAGGTTTCTGGGTGAGGATATGGCAGGCACAATCTACAGACCTCAATCTAGATCTCATGCATCTGAAGTCAGTGCAAGGATCAGACGATCGCTCAGGTTGGACTTTCTGCCCTGATGGCCCTTTCTTGAAGGGGGTTGGATCACGAGGACATGGGGGATTTCCCACGATGGGAGTTGTGAGAAGCTCCAAACTGCAAAGATTCTTCTGCAGGACAATTGAGACTTGTTGGTTGGCTCCAGGCCAACGATTCCGAGCAGGGTTCTAAGGATGGATGGCTGGGTAGCCCAACTCGCATTCCAATTGTCTCCAAGCAACAAGACAGGTTAGATCTGCTGGATGTGGGGGGCAACCGAGGAGGCTGAGTTGAAATGGACTCTCCTGTGGATGTGTCCTAATATGTTTTTGTGTCTATGGAGACCTTGGAATGAAGCGGTGGCCCTGGGGCCCTGAAGGGTTCTCCTAAACAGAGGCTTTGACACAGCTCCAACGTGCATGTTTCCCATGTGTAGATGAGATTTGTTCTGATGGGTGAGTCAAGAAACAGCCATATGCTGGTATTGAAATCCAGGCCTCTGAGGAGAGATGCCTGGAAACCAAAGCAATGGATCCGATTAGTGCCTAGGGGCCTGTTCGTTCCTTTTTACGTCTGGGGACATCAGTCTACGGGTCTGAGTGCAGGTAGGTGCTCAGATGGGCTCAGATTGCCCCTGTTTGTCCTGGGAAGCCACAACTATTGGGATGGCCTCAGGGACTTTGGAGGTTATCCTACTAGTAGGGTTGTGGCCATTGGAATGGGCACATACAATTCCCTTGGAGAGGGCAAGTACAGTCCTCAGGTTTGGCTCCAGGGCCCTGAGCCTGTAGGGTGTGTAGGCCAGAGCTGTTTGGACAGTTGTCTGAAAACACAAACTCGGCTTATGTTTTGGGTCATAGGTATGGCAGGACTGATCTACAGACCATGAGGAGAACACTTCGGGATATGAAAAAAGGGCGAGTGTGAGGCTCTTGCTCAAGTTTTTGTCTCTGGATATCGTGTCACTCATGGTCGTGAAATTGCCGGGTGACATCATGGGAAATGGACGAGTCTTACTCTCTGGGGGTTCGGTCCCGTCCAAAGAGTTTGCGGTCATTCTGGGGATGGAAGAAGTCCGTTTTTTGTTGTTGTTGTCGATTTGTTTCATTTTGTTTTTCAACCTCAGATGTCCCACCAAATGAGGGATTCCAGAGTAGAGCCCTGGGGTGGGGCGACTGGACAACCAGAAATCTGGTTAAAAATTGGGGACTAGGGACATGTCAAGCCCATTATGACATCTAATGGTCCAGCCACTGAGAGGACTTACTAGAGGACAGGACTCACGTTGAGGTCACAATGCGTGTTTATGCTCTCGTCGCACTCAAGAATGGGCGGGGCCTCAGGGTGAATGCTGGTTTCTCCTACACTGAACGTTGGACAACATGCGAACCACAAGGTTTCTTGCCATGGGTCAGGAAGAGTTCTGATTTCTGCATCACAGTCACCCGTGGGCAGTGATTGGAGATAAGGTCTAGGTTCTGAAGCCTGAAAACTGAGGTAGGGAAGAGATGATGACCTAAGGCCATGGCGGGTCTGATGTGCTCAGCGTGCGGTCAGCTGTCTGGGTGTTGGTCAGCAGGTCCGGGCTCAGGTTGTGTCAGACAGTGCATTAGTGCCCAGGTTAGACTATATAATTTGGGTACATTCGAGTGCCTTGTAGGTTTATCCTCATTTAAGCTGCCTTGGCTGCTCATTAGGCAATATATTTTTTCTAGAGGGCAGGCAGAGTGCTTCATTATCGGTCCGGAATTGCCAAACTAGAGGGCTTCGGGGCCAGGAGAGTGAGGACGGAAGTCTGAGAACACAAGCTAGACTTCGGATTCAGGGTGAGGGCACGGCAGGTACCCCCTGCAGATCTGAACCAATATCTCATGCATCTGAATTCAGGGCGAGGATCCGACGTTGGCTCAGGTTGGAGTTTCTGTGCATGACGGCCCCTTCATGAAGCGAGCGGAATCTCAAGGCCATGGAGGTTTTCCACGTTGGGAGATGTGGGATGCCCCCTTCAAGGATTCCTTCTGTGGGACAATTGAGACCTGTTGGACAGCTCCAGGATATCCCATATGGAATGACTCCAGAGCACCGTTAAAGGATGGATGCCTGGGAAGTCAGCCTCGCCTTCCAAT